>NC_083116.1:119357862-119657862 GCF_949774975.1 Lagenorhynchus albirostris
GTCTCAGAACACCATGTATAAGGGTATGAACTTGAGAATGACTTCTACTTGTAGCTGCTACACTTTATCATCTTGTCGCTGCTTAAACATCAACCACGCTGTAGTTATTGTCCTTTTACTAGATGTAAGGTGGGCCTGGGCGTTGTAGCAGGCACAGACCCCATGGAGCGTCTCATATAATGAAGGAAGTAGAAAACACATCTATAAAAAGGACCTAGTAATACAAGGTAGGATAAATTTGATATTTAAAGAACAGTACAGGCAAAAGCATCTTAGGAAAGGGGAAAATATCAATGAAAGCCAAAGGGTCGGGGAATCTTCATGGAAGAGAAGGGCTTGAACTGTGCCTTGAAAGATTGGTAGCATTTGGATAGATGGAGGGAACAGCTCAGTCATCAGGGAGGGGGAAGTGAAGTAAAAGAGGGGAGAAGTCAGGCAGCATGTATGGGAGGCGATAAGAGTTTACCTAGAGCAGTGTTTGCTCTGGTGAATTTTGAGATAAGAAGGTAAAAAGATAGACTGGCAGATGGAAGAGGGCCTGGCAAAAGAGAATGGAAGGATCAGACAGAAGTTCATAGCGCAGACTGGAAAGTGAACCCCATAGGTATTCTTCAGAAAGTCTCAAAACTTCATCAGTGGGATGCCTAAATTTCCCAAGCCTGTGACTGGTGATTGCGTTGGTTGCCTGTATTCTTGTCTCTTCATCTTTGAGCATCTTCCAATAGAAGATATTTTACAGACAGGAAGAGCCCATGCAGCTGGGAGGCATTCGTTATTTGCCTGAGGGATTCCTGATACCCTCAATGAACGAAAGCAGCTAACATGGATCCTGGGAAAGAGATTTGGACGCCAAGGCACAGAACAAACTTTCTTCTGCGTTGTCCAACAGAACTTTCTGCAATTATGGAAATGTTCTGTATCTGTGCTGTCCAGTAGAATCACATGTGGCACTGAGCACTTGACATGTGGCTGGTTTGACTAAGGAACTGAATTTTTAGTTTTATTTAAATTAAATCTTGGGAGTTCCCTGGTGGCCTAGTGGTTAGGATTCCGGGCTTTCACTGCTGTGGCCCAGGTTCAATCCCTGGTCAGGGAACTGAGATCCCACAAGCCGTGTGGCGTAGCCAAAATAATAATAATAATAATAATAAATTAAATCTAAATTTAAATAACCACATGTAGTTAGTGGCTCCCATATTGGACCATGCAGCTCTAGATGTCAGGAAAGGCTGAAAACTACATTATCTCATAAATTCCTTGCAGTGAATTCAAAGAATCTGTACTTCAGGAAGGTTGCATTAATGTAATACTTTCCTGTTACTTTACACATTCCAAATCACAAGGGAGGGGAAAACCTAGGAAAAGTCTTTTCTATGGAATCAAAGAAGGATCACTTTACAGTGGAGCACATCTGGCCATAGGATTTATTCTGTCAGCCCCATTCTAGCAGAAATAAAACTGAGTAATAATACTGCAGCAGACACAAGATAACTTGGGCATGTAATATAAATGCTATTAACATTAAATCCACCTTTATTCTTTGCTTTTATACTGGAAAAGAAAACGCAAACTCTCCTTACCCTTTTCCTGTTAGGTCTTAAATTCCACTTATATAATACTGAGGCACCTAGTATAGAGATGGGCATCTAGTAGCAAAGACCAGTATGTAAAAAAAATATCCATCCATCCCAAACATTCACTATCTCTCCATCCATCTGCCCATCCACTCATCCAACCACCCATCCTCCTATCCATCCACCTCTTTCCATCTATCCATCCATCAACCCATCTCATCCCCCAAATCTACTTACTGACTCACAAAGAATAGATTTTCTCTCATTTGCCCAAATAATGAGAGCTTAATAGAGAGGAACAGAGAAGAAGCAGGTGACTGTGTGATATATTTTTTAAGAGTATGCTTTCAGATGATTAACCATACTTTTAATTAGTCAATATTTATTTATTTATTTTTTAACTTTATTTTAAAAAATTTTTAAATTTTATTTTTGGCTGCGTTGGGTCTTCATTGCTACGCACAGGCTTTCTCCAGTTGCAGCGAGCGGGGGCTACTCTTCGTTGTGGTGTGTGGGCTTCTCATTGCGGTGGCTTCTCTTGATGTGGAGCACAGGCTCTACAGCGCAGGCTTCAGTAGTTGCAGCACGCGGGCTCAGTAGTTGTGGCGCATGGGCTTAGTTGCTCCACGGCATGTGGGAACTTCCCAGACCAGGGATTGAACTCGTGTCCCCTGCATTGGCAGGAGGATTCTTAACCACTGCGCCACCAGGGAAGCCCCTAATCAATATATATATATATATATATATATATATATATATATATATTTTAATAAATTTATTTATTTTATTTATTTAGTTTTGGCTGCTTTGGGTCCTCGTTGCTGCGCGCGGGCTCTCTCTAGTTGTGGCGAGCAGGCTCTAGAGCGCAGGCTCAGTAGTTGTGGTGCACAGTCTTAGTTGCTCCACGGCATGTGGGATCTTCCCGGACCAGGGCTCAAACCCATGTCCCCTGCATTAGCAGGCAAATTCTTAACCACTGCACCCCCACGGAAGCCCTAATCAATATTTTTTGATCACCCATTAGGTACAAGAAACCATCTGAGGCACTGTAAGATATAATATATAAGCAATCTCTGCCTTCTACATTCTTAATAATCTACTTGAAAAGTCAAAGCAATGAATATACGAGAGACTAAAATAAGACAAATGAATGAAATACTTCAAAACAGCAAGATGAAAGATGTCACGAGATAATTCATGTATTAGATAATAAGCCTCATGTTTAGAAGAGGGCCAGAAAATCTGGACTAGAATGGTCCAACTTAAGGCTTTAAGGAGGAGGCTTGAGCCAGAATCTGAGTGGTGGGCAAGATGACAGATAAAAATCATGAGTTTAAAATTTGGAAGGACCTTAGAAATAATCCAGCTCAAGTCTATTATTTTACAGATGACTTAACTAAGGTCAGAGAGGTAAGAGACTTGGTCTGACTCCCTTATATGGGTAGTAATGGCAGAATAAAAGAAGCCTAAAATGCAGGGCTGTTGATATCCATTCCACTTCCATACATCACATGGGTTGGGGAGAAGAGTCTTCTATTTAGGAAAGAAGAAAGGATTCTGCAGAGTGGATGTGACTCAGCATGAGCAAGGAAGCAGAGCCAGGAACTTGTTGGTGTAACAACTGTGTATGAGGATCTCAATGTGTGTAAGGAGGGGAAGATAGCATGGGGTGAGGGGGAGGCTGGGACCAATAGTGAAGGGGTTTGAATGCAAATCTGCAATTGGTCAGTTTCGTGAAACACAGAATTCTGGTTTCTGGGACTGCCTTGAAGTCTCCCTTCAGTGCCCCAGTATAAACTTTTCTAGAAAAATGTTATTCTTTTCATATTAACAAAGACTCAAGTTCACCTGGGGGAGAGAAAGCTGCAGAAGGGAGGCTGGGATGAGTACTCGCATTGCTGGTCAATCTATAGGGGTTGGGGATGGATGGGGGCTAAGAATTTGCATATTTTTAAGCTCCCCAATGATTGCGATGATCATCCAGTTTTGAGGGTCTTCTGGTTCACCCTTTGACCAATCCATCAGATAAAGACTACCACTTTGGAAAACTCTTTGACAATATTTACTAAATACCTGCCCCTATGATCCAGCAATTCCTCTCCCAGGCATATACCCAAGAGAAACACTTTTGTTCCCCCAACAGGCATGATCATGGGGGTTATGATCAACCCCAAACTGGAAAAAATCCAATGTCCATCAGTATTAAAATGGATAAATAAACTGAGGTATATTCATACAATGGAACACTACACAACAATTAAAAAGGATAAGCCATTGCTATGTGCACCAACGTGGATGACTCTCCCAGACATAAGGATAGGCATAAGAAGTATGATTCCATGTATATGAGATTAAAGAACTGGCAAAAATAATACATGGTAATTGAACTCAGAATAGTGATTGCCTCTCTATGGGGTTGGGTATTAACTGGAAAGGGACATAAAGGAAAATCCTGGAGTGCTGGAACTGTTCTTTATCTCTATCTGGGTGGTGGTTATGTTGTTATACAGAATATGTGAAAATATATTGAGCTGTACACTTGTTCAGTTTACTGTATATAATTATACCTTGTTGAGAAGAAAAAAATACAGATATTGTGTGTGTGTATGTGTGTGCGTGCGCGTGTGTATTTGCCCTGCCAACCTCATGAGGTTGTTATAAAACTCCAATAGCTTTTAAAGATGAGACGTACAGTCTTATATATTTTAACTAGCTCAATACCTATTCTTGTTGAAATTGGTTAGAGGTCAGCTTTTTTAAGCCTTAGCAAAACACAGAAAGTTAGTTATATGGAAGCTTACAGTAATTTCTGAACTTGGGAAAGATGTGCGGTAACTGTAAACTTCCTGAGAACACACCAGAGCTGCCAAATGGTGCAGCCTGCCTTTTGAGAGAGCCTTTCTGCTGATGGGGAATTTCGTCTGCTTTGAAACCCCGAGAAGAGTTCCCTGCAGCTGTATCTTTCCATTGCACTCCCTCACTTTCCTCTCCCTCACTCCCCCCTCCCCCACTCCCCACCCCATCCCAGGAAGAGAGGAAAGGCCATCTGTACCACTGCACTCACCAACCCGGAAACCAAAATCTCATCATCCCATCAAGAAAATGACTGTCATCCTGAGGTGCCCTTGGCCACTGGTAACCAGCCACAAACTTGCTGCCAGCTCCACAGTTTGCCTGCCCTGGCTCAACAGTGAGACTGCCTGTGGTCATCAGGCCTTGGTGGGCATATGTTCAGGGTTAGAGCGAGCTGAGAGTGAGTGGCAGGAACCGAGAAACCCTGCCTAGTGGGCGCCATGTGCAAACCTCGTTCCTGGGCTATTATTTTTCAGTCTGAAAAAGTTGTGTGTGCTGAGCAGTGTACTTCAGGCAGCTAAGTATAAACACATGTCTACAAATACTGATAACACTCTCTTTATTTGTCCATTACTCCACAAACCCAGATCACCTGTAGAGGAACAAACAGTTTGTTCCTCTACAAAGTGAGAATCCAGCACCTTATGTATTAAAATGTGGGACATTTTCTTCAGAGTATAAATTTTCAAGAGCTGCTTCTATGCCTTTCTCAGTACACTCTCAAATCCCTTTGTATCTTTAACACCAAAACATACAGTTGATTTTAAAACAAAAATTGATAGTCTCTGTTTCCTTGCACCAGTTTTTCTTAATTTGACCATATGGTCGACAATGTGTCTGAAGCCTATTCATTACTGTGTCCAGTTCTAGAGCCCAGAAGTACATAAGACATGCTCAGCAATTTATGTGAACAATCTGCAGGTATTTCCTGACTGGTTATTTCAAGCAAGTGTTTTTTACGTGATAGACACCTGATAAATGCTCAAAGAATGAATATGAATGTTTAAGAATGAATAAATGTGAATTTTTAAGCAATATGTTCACACAAGAAATGCAGTTCACAAATATGTATATTTCCCAGAATAAAACACTGTACTGGACTCCCTCCCCCCGCCCAAAAAACAAAAACCCTAAAAGTATTGTATATGGAAGTACATCAATAAAGATACTAAAATTTGAAATCAACCTTGAATGGAGCTTTCTCAAGGAAAGAAAAAAATCCAAATAATGCTTGGTTTCACCTAAGAGATACTTAGAAAAACCAGCACACAAACTGTTCAGTTCCAGAGAACCAAATACAACATCAGCTGTGAGAAAAGTTAAACTGTCTGAAGAGAATGGATTTCAAGGAAATGCTGCTTATTTTCTCCTCTTGGTTATTTCTGAAAGAACATTTGAAGAAGAAATGCAGTGGGACTTTTCTGTTCTCTGAAGACTTTGAATTGCTTCCAAGAGACATTTACCTGGGGTTTAAACTCTATTAGATGTGAATTTTTTTTTTTTTCCTCACCAGTCAATTAATTTTGCAGGGAGTGAGAAGTTAGGAAGAAGCAAGGCTAAATCAGCTGTCTCCAGAAAATGCACCTCAATCTTATACTCAGAGATTACCCCCACCGCTATCCACTGACTTTTCTTTCTGAAACCAATATGTCAAACTCAAGAAGTAGTCCCTAGAACAGAAACATGCCTGGAAGGGAATGGGAGTTTGAGTGAAACTTCCCTGCACACAAACAACCCTATTTGTCCCGATGTGGTAGCTCATTTACCGAAGCATCTACCACCCTCAGAGAGAAGGTCGCTGTCCTCCAGGACTTACCTGTCTGCTGAGAGAGCTGTGAGTGTGAAGACAGACACCCCTACCGAGGTAAGCTGGATAAAAGGGATCAGTTTGCAGCCAATCCTGCCAAACAGCCATCTGTCGGCCAGGTACCTGCTGGCATCTACAGGCGCACAGGTTACCAGGAGCAGCAGGTCTCCCACAGCCAGGCTGGAGATGAATAGGTTCGGTACATTTCGCATGGACTTCACGGTGCAGAAGATCTTGATCAGGGTGATGTTGCCAACGAGGCCTATCAGAATGATGACCCCATAAATTGCAGGGATGACATACAGGACCCCCGGGTGGAACCAGTCGTCGTTCGTGGGGAGATCCACACTGTGATTAGAGATGTTGCAGTGTACGAAATGGTCCACGTCCAAGTTTAGAAGCAAACAGTCATTCAGAGCCATCCTCTAGGTTCTTTCTCACCTAAGAAGTGCCCTTAGATGCTGTTGCTTAACTTTTGACTTTGCAGTTTGGTGAAGATGATGATAAAATCTATGCTGGGCTCTTTATCTTCTTTAATAAAAATACTCTGAGTACATAGAAACTATGGCATTCAAAATTGTCACTATTCTGATGCTGGCGCTGCTCTGGTCTTTACGTGACCAATGTAATACATCTCTAAATTCAGTAAGTTAACAACAAAACACCCACAAAAACTCAGCTCCCAAAGGGCTTAGAATCAAACCCACTCTGTACCAACTCCTTCTACCTCCATTCTAGTCTGAGTCTCCCTGGCTGCAGTTTACTGAGAACTTTTGGCCTGCTATTTTCACACGGCATTTCCCGTCTTTCCTGATATTTAGAACCTGAAGGTTTAAAGAGGGTAGAAAAACACTGTACCGAGAAAGCCTGAAATGCTATAGGCAGGAACGCTTTGCACGTCACCGGCTTCACCAGCAACCGGCAGCTCTGCTGAGCTGAGGCTCTGAAGAGGAACAGGGCTACTTATAGGCAGAGAGTGCCAGCCCCCTGCTGGACACTTCAGTCACTGCCCGGCCGCCTGCTCTGCCCAGATGAGACTCGCCCAACAATCTGCGGGTCCTAGCAGATAATTTGGGCTTCTCTTTTTCAGATGCAGCACTCTGCAAAGCACTGGAAATCTTTCTGATACTAGGCTCCAAATCCAGACTCACATCCCATTTTCTCATCTTTTCCAATACATTAGGATGACATGTTAAGGTTGCTATAAAATGAGGTCTGTCCCTGAATTAAATTGCACACAGATGAGCAAGGCGTCCACATGTGAGTGGTCCCACTCGGCCTTCCCACTGCCTATTTGAACAGGGACTGCTACTGAGGGCAAATAGGCACACGACTCCTGCTTTAAACCTTCAGCACCTGACATCTGGGATGAGCAGAAAGCAGAACGCACACACGCTCTGTCCTGTAGATCTGCCAGGCCATTCTTTTTCCCTTTACCAGAGAGAAATAAAATCAGAAGCCAGCTGTGTTCTAACTCTCACAGATAAGTAGTCTTTTCCAGGAGAATTTTCTCATTGGATCTAAAAGGTACATGAATTGGCATTCTGGTGCAGCTATTTGCAATTTTAAGTTAATGTTTGTTGCGTTTTATGGCAAATTTCCTCGTAAGCTCTGAGTGAGAAATGAACTGTAAAGGAGTTACAGATAGAATACTGAGGAATTGGGCAGTGGAAAGAATAACTTAGAGTTGACAGGTGCCAGGAAAGGCTTTACTGAGGAGGTACTATTAGATTTAAGCTTAGACCTTTAGCAAAAATGTATAATTACATTACAAGCGTGAATCTTCAAGACTTACGTGAAGCTCTTCAAGCTCTTCCAGATACATCACAGGAAGCCAGTTACTAGCAGGCGCTGCCACTGAAAGTTTGCTTTTTCAGGATTCATAAGGAATAAAGAAGCTTGCATTCATCACCATGCCAGGGCCCACCAAGTGTGCTGTCATGGAAATTTCCAATGGCAGCTTGCAACACTGAGGCGGCTGCCATGCTTCTTCCGTAAACCCAAGGGCTTGTGCTCTTCTCAGCCAGCAGTAGAGTCTAATGTTACATGCCCAGAGGGGGAAGAGCTTCTCAGTGGTGATCAGCAGCACCATTAATGAGTCAGTAACCACAAGCCTAGTGGTGTTGATGAGTTACTGGCAGTAGAGCTTAATAATGCTGTACATGGACTCCCTGCTTAAGTCCTGGCTCCCTCATTCATTACCTTGGCAAGTTACTTGGTGTCTTAAGCCTCAAGCTCCTCATCTGTAAAGCGGGGATAATTCGTGAAGTTAAATGAAATTACTCGTGTTAAGACTTCATAGTATTTGGCACATAGTAAGTGCTCAAGTAATAATCAGCTGCTATTATTAAACCTATTATTATTGTTGTGATTGAAAGAGACTATTTTTGTGATTTTATTTTGGAAAAGCCCAGTAAAGTCAGAAGAGAGACTGACCTCAGATCAATAGGCTAAAAGTTCTATCATAGCAGCCAGTCCTCCATTTACTTGAAAGTCATTTATCAAACACCTGCCAGTTTCCAGGCACTGTGTAAGAGCCTGAGAAAAATAACATGAAGATACATGTTATGATAAGACCCGTCATGATCCCAACTACTCAAGCGTAAAGTCAGAGGACCTGGTTTCAAAGAATAATGCCAAGAAGGGTTTTCAAGAAGATTCTGCAAATGCTTCTGTTCGTTCTATACCGTATTCATAATTCTGCTTCTTGAAATTGCTGTGGTGGCTTTCTTCTCTGATCATTTACCTTTCTTCCTCTCAATGACAATCATTGCTTCTGGCGTTGTTTTTGTTGTCATTACCAGAGGGACAGCCTTGTAGGAATTATGCCAAAACTCAGAGAAATTCACCACTCTTGGACTAGAAGAATTAGTGAGGCATTGAACTGCCCAGGGTAGTCCTGAGCATTTAGAAACAGAGGTAGCAAAAGCCAGAACCTGGCTATATTATTATATGAAACCCGGGCACCTTTGGGCCTTTTAACCTTCTGAAAGTTCCTTGAGTATTGTTTAAATAGAAATAAACTCTGGCTTCTTTTAAAAAAAAAAAGTCGCAGCATTTACACCCCATCCCCTCCCTTTTCTCCAGAGAAGGTGACATTTGATCTTTTTTTTTTCAAGATTTATTTATTTATTTAATTTATTTTTGGCTGCATCAGGTCTTAGTTGCTGCATGCGGGTTCTTCGTTGAGGCGCACAAGCTTCTCTCTAGTTGTGGTGAGTGGGTTTTCTCTTCTCTAGTTGTGGCGTGCAGGCTCCAGAGCACGTGGGCTCTGTAGTCTGTGGCACGTGGGCTCTGTAGTCTGTGGCGCACGGGCTCTGGTTGAGGCGTGCGAACTCAGCAGCCGCAGCACACGGGCCCAGTTGCCCCGCGGCATGTGGGATCCCAGTTCCCTGACCAGGGACCGAACTCGCGTTCCCTGAATTGCAAGGTGGACTCTTCACCACTGGACCACCAGGGAAGTCCCGACATTTGACCTTAAAGGCTATTTGGCAGAACCCTTTGAACAGAGAAAATAGTATGCACCTAGGATGGAGGCTTAAAGGGAAGAGCATGGCATCGAGCAGCGGACAGCTTCAAGCCCGGAAAGGGCATCCAGATTGGAAGAGAGGGGGCAGGGAAAGAGCAGTGTGAAATGAAGCCTGAGGCAGGTTTGGGTGAAATTGTGATGGATCTTGTATTCTTGTTAAGAAGTTTGGTCTGAAGGGCATGTTTTTGGTTCACAAAGAGGACTCCCAGATGTTGTTTCCCTTTATTTCTTTAGACACACCCGTGTGCTGAGTCAACCACACCTCTTAAATCCAACTGGGCTGTTAGTGTTTCTTGCCGTGTAAGTTACACTGATGCTGAGAGTTAGCAGTGATTCCTCATGGCTGTTGTTGGTGTTAGGTGTCCCACAACACTATAGACTGTTCTTATGGTATTTTAGGAGTGAGGATATATTGAGGTTCAACACTTAATATTTTCTGGGAGCAAGGATGTTTTAGAAAGCTAATTAGAGAATTTTGATGTCATTTCAACTAATTAGCTATAATGACTCTTTCCATCCCTACCACTTTGTGTCGCCTTCGAGCAGATCACCAAACATACTTAGACATTTGCTTAGCTTTTTATTTAATGGTGAGCATGAGATGCCTTTGACTTATGAAAATGACATAGAACAAACATAATACAAAGTCCCCGTCCTCAGGGACTCCAGTTTCTGAATAGAATTGGAGTGTGACTCAGCATCCTTTCTTACGTGTTGGGGCAGGAGCGTCATTTCTATTTCAGTCAAGAGAGTCACATTTTCCACTCTTCCAGACAATTGCATTTTGTTTTTTAATATGGGGGTGGGACACAGTCATTTGGTAGAATTTGGGAGGATGGGTGGACTCAACAGGACCAAAGAGAGTAAAGACAAAGTCTCTGCCCACCAGCTATGTGCATGGCACTGTGTCTTCCAGCAGCTGGCATTCTTGGTAGACTGACAATGAACATACACAGAAAAGACAAATGAATTATAGAGTGGGTAGAATTTGTAGGTGGAACCAGAGTAAAGAGAAGGGGATGCTTTGGGTCTGTCTGTGAGATAGTCTTGAACAAAGCTGTAGAGGGGAGTAATAAATGAGAAAAAGGAGACTGGATCTGCTGGGGAAGACTTTACATTTAAGGTTTCTGGTTGGACTTCAGTCTATAGAACACTGGTTCTTCAAAAAAACTCAAGATTGCCTGGAGTGCTTCTTAAAAATACAGATTCTGAGGCCATACCCCAGACCTATTGAATGAGATCTCCAGGGATGGAACCCAAGAATCACTATTTTTCATGAGGTCCTGAAGGGATTCCAGCCCTCTGCTATGCTGGGGACCAATGATGCAGGCAGTGTGTGACCCCGAGATCACGGCAACATTACAGTCCTTGTGCCTGCCCTCTGTGGAGGGAGAGGGTGAGCAAGGAAGCACATTTAGGAGATAGTTGCTATGGGCCCTTGATACCCAAAGTGTGGTCCTTGAGCCAGCAGCTTGGGTATCACCGTAGAGCTTGTGAGAAATGCAGAAACTCAGGCACCACCCCAGATCTCCTTAATCATAATTTGCATTTTAACAAGCTCCCCAGGGATTCAGGTGCATGTTAAAGTTTGAAAAGTACTGCTCTAGGCATTAGGGAGCTCCGGCAGAAAAGGTTAAGAAACCAGGGCAGGAACTGGGAGCAGAGAGGAAACTGGAATCTCAAGCTCAGAATGAAACCAGCAACTGGACCACCTGGAAGCTGACTGAAGAATCCCTCATTTGGGGTTTTTGATATCCCCCTGATAATGGCTGGGAGTTGTCCCGGACTGCATGGCAGGCAAGCTGTTTTTGCCACAAGACAGGGGCCAGAATCCCATTACAAATGTAGGGAATCTAGGCAATGGAAAAGCCCAAGATGGTGAAATTTTTTAGGCTTGTGACTCAGTATAAACAGCAAGAACAAGAGAGAAGCCACTCGAGGGAAATGCTGAATCTGGTTTTAGGCATATCGAGTTCACTATATGAACAAGGGAAAGGAAGGAAGTCAACGAAAATGACAGCTGAAGTCTGGAGGCAGAGAGGTAAATAATTAAGAGGACTGGCTGGGAACCAGGATGATGAATGACAGTAGTTTAAGTGTACACAGAAATCACCAAGAATCAAGTGAAGTTAGGCTTTGAGGAAAAGGTCATGTGCTGAAAATCAGTGGGTACCAAACATGATTGCAATATTACATATGTGGCAGCACCATGGAGAAGCTGCTGAAAAGATTGCAGCAACTCTTGCTTGAGAAGAATCAGAGATGTCAAATTTTAGTGCTGCAGCAGGAACAAAAGAGATGGATGACTGTATCCAGATCCTGTAATGCCGGGATCACTTCAAGTTCCCTTCTTTTCTCTTAACATTCTGTGGCTTTTCATGGTGCTTGGAAACTCAGGAGAGATGGGGGGAGTCTTCTGAAAGAAAGAGTCAGGTTTTATTTTGTGCCACAAAGCTGCAGAAGGGCAGGTCGATGCCCAGAGAAGGCCTGGAGTGGAACACCGGACTCTCAGTCAGACCCAAGGCTGACAGAACACCTCGCATGGCGGTTTGAACATATTCCACCAGTTCTTGGTACTCTTTCCTTCAAGAGGTGGAGATAAATTTTCCTCCCCTTGGATATGAGCTGCACTCAGTGACTGGCTTCCAACAAACAGAATGCAGCATCAGTGATAGTGTGTAACTTCCAAGATTAGATGACAAAGGACATTGCAGCTCCCTCCGTGCACTGTCTCTTAGATTATTTGCTCTGAAGGAAGTCAGCCCCCATATTGTGAGGACACTCAAGTGACCCTACGGACAGATCCCCAGGCTGAGGAACTGAGGCCTCCCGTCCACAGCTCTGTGAGTAAGTCATCTTGGAAATGGATCCTCCAGCCCCAGCCAAGCCTTCAGATGACTGCAGCCCCAGCCAACATCTTGACCACGACCTCAAGAGATACTCTAAGCCAGAACCATCCAGTCAAAACACTCTCGAATTTCTCACCCACAGAGACTGTGAGTTAATAAATGTTTTTGGTTTTAATCCACTGCTTTATGGTAATTTGTTATGCAGTGATAGATGTGGAACATCTGGTAAGTAGAATGGATGAAGGGCGGGGGGAACCACCAAAAAGACAAAATAAAACAGAAAAGAAATACCAGAAAAGGCAAGTGCTATAAACCAGGTTGAACCTTGAGTGGTTAGAGTGTGAAGGAAAGTATGGGCAAATCTAGAAGAGTTATGGAGACCGAAATCCATTTGTTATTCAGTACCACCAGAGTTTTTATCTGGATAAAATATGCGTATTTTTAAAAAAATTATAAATGAGGTGGACTTTCTTGCCTGGCCACCATGTACCTGAAAATTAGACTATTTATATCCCATTTCCCCATCTGCTCAGTGAGCTTGGGCAAGTCAGTTCAGTGAACATTATTTGCCACTGAACTGTTCTGTGCCATGGATTCCCCGTCCATAAAATACAGAGCATTTTCCCTTGGCCTATGCTTCAGGACAACTTGAGGCATTAATATCACCCAGTGGCACCTAAGGCAACATAAAGTGGCACCTTCCCCTCTGCCCTCAGCCATCTCTCTTTCCAGCTCTTCTTCTCTCCTGGAAGAATCCGATCAGTGAGACCCCGGGCCCCCCTGAAACGCATCCCTTGTATTATGTCTATACCTCTACTAATAGATGTCTGACAAGACAACATGTTGCTGGGATGAATTCCTTTTTAAACATTTTATTTTGAAATAACTTTAGGTTTATAGAAAAGTTGCCATGATAGTACAAAGAGTTCCCATATACCCTTCTCCCAGCTTCCTCTATTGTTAGCATCTATAAAACTAAGAAATTAGCATGGGCACAAGACTATCATCTAAACTATGGACTTTATTCAGATTTCACCAGGTTTTCTACCAGTCATTTTCTGTTCCACTATCCAATCCAAGATACCACACTGCATTTACGCAACATGATTCCTTAGTCTCCTCTTATCTGTGACAGTTTCTCAGACATTCCTGTTTTTCGTGACCTTGACACTTTTGAACAGTACTGGTCGGGAATTTTGTAGAATATCCCTCCATTTGGGTTTGTCTGATATCTTTTCATTGTGAGACTGGAGATGTGAATTTGGGGTAGAAAAACCATAGAGGTGAGGTGCTCTTCTCATCACATCATATCAGGGAGTATGTATTAGTTGCTACTATAATAAATTACTATGAATTTAGTGGCTTAAAACAGAAATTTATTCTTTTACAATCTGAAGGATGAAAGTCTGAAATAAGTTTTACAGGCTAAAATCAAGCTGCTGGCAGGCCTGGTTCCTTCTGAAGGCTCTAGAGGCCTCCATCATTCCTTGGCTGGTGGCCACATCACTCCAGTCTCTGCTTATGTCATCACATTGCCTTCTTCCATAGGCAAATCTTCCTTTGCCTCCCTCTTATAAGGACTCTTGTGATTACACTGAGCCCACCCAGATAGCCTAGAATAATCTCCCCATCTCGACTGCATCTGCAAAGTGCACTTTGCCACATAAGGTTTTTTGTTTGTTTTTAAAAGTAATTTTATTATTTTAAAATAAATTTATTTATTTATTTATTTTTGGCTGCCTTGGGTCTTTGTTGCTGCATGAAGGCTTTCTCTAGTTGCAGCGAGCGGGGGCTACTCTTTGTTGTGGTCCGCGGGCTTCTAACTGCGGTGGCTTCTCTTGTTGCGGAGCATGGGCTTTAGGTGCGCGGGCTTCAGTAGTTGGCACATGGGCTCAGTAGTTGTGGCTCGCGGGCTCTAGAGCGCAGGCCCAGTAGTTGTGACGCATGGGCTTAGTTGCTCCGCAGCACGTGGGATCTTCCCAGACCAGGGATTGAACCCGTATCCCCTGCATTGGCAAGCAGATTCTTAACCACTGCGCCACCAGGGAAGTCCCACCACATAAGGTTTGCCATATAAAATAGTCACAGGTTCCAGGGATCAGGACCTGGATATCACTGGGGGCTATTGCTCAGCCAACACAGAGTACATGATATCCATATGATTTATCAGTGGCCGTGTTAATCTTCAACACTTTGTTAAGGCTGTGTAGGCCAGGATTCTCCACTGTAAAGTTATTGTTTAGGGGGCACAGTTCCTTTTAATTACCAGAAATATGACTGTATTCACACCCAAAGTAATGATGTTGACATTATGTAACCATTCAAAATTACTTATATTAAGTGTCATTCCCTACCAGATCCAGTTCTAGACCCTGGAAATACAAAAATTAACAAGCAATGGTCCATACCCTCAAGGAGATAATTGCCTAACTAGGACAACATTTGCAATTTGTTTAAAGAAAGCAAGTTTAGGCTCAAACTTTGCGGCCGCCCTTGCGCCCGCCCGATGTATGGGTGATATACTGCATTGGGTGTCAGGGTGAGGGACGGCCATATTTGCCGGTGCGGCCCGAGCCGTTAACAACAAAAAGTGCACAGGAGCTTGGCGCGCGCACGGACGCGCGGGCCGGCTCGCTGTCGCCCGGCCTCGCCGCCTTCGCCGCCACCCTCACGGGCTGGGCCCCGCTGTGCCCCGGTGCGCCCCGCCGCTCGGGGGAATGTCTTACAAACCGAACTTGACCGCGCACATGCCCGCCACCTCCCTCAACGCCGCTGGGAGTGTCCACCCGCCCTCCACCAGTATGGCGACGTCTTCACAGTACCGCCAGCTGCTGACTACGGGCCGCCATCTCTAGGCTACACCCAGGGAACTGGGAACAGCCAGATGCCCCAGAGCAAATACGCTGAGCTGTTGGCCATCATCGAAGAGCTGGGGAAAGAGATCAGACCCACTTACGCGGGCAGCAAGAGCGCGATGGAGAGACTAAAACGAGGCATCATCCACGCTCGAGGATTGGTGCGGGAGTGCTTGGCTGAAAAGGAACGGAATGCCAGGTCCTAGCTGCCTTGTGAGCCTGGACGGTTTTCCATCTTCGGAGAGAAGTTACAGTTCATCTCCCCTGTTCAGACGAAACTTCTGTTTTCAAAATGGTAACAGTTTGGTTTCTCCTCCCCCTGCCCCTCCCATGGTTCACTAGGCTCCGAATCTACAGTCTGTAAGATTGAAGAAAGATTTTGCAGTTGATTGGGAGTTACATTTTAAATAGTTAGGAACTACCCAGGTGTTTGTTGTTGTTTTTTAAAGCATTGATTCAAAAGATGCACGTAAAAATTACCTATCTTACAGCAAACTAGTTTGCCTCCAAGATACCAGTGTCTCGCTCTCCTCTTTTGAATACATTTATGTTCCCCGGATTGTTTTTTGATCCTTTTCATAAGCTGATACAACTTGAAGGGTTTTTTTTGTAGTGCGGACTTGACAGCACACTTAACTAGTAGCTGGTCCCCTCGTTTCCCATACACTATAGATTCTGCTTATCGTAAATTCTTTTTTGCTTAAGCATTTGCATCACTATTAGTGCTCTGAAGTCGATTTTTAAAATGCACAAGTTATACATACAGAAGAAAGAGCAACCTCCCAAACAAACCCAACAAGGATCCCCGAAATTTTTCCCGAGACTGTATGTAGATTTCAGCTCTGCCTTTCCTGTAAGTTGATCCAAAGATCTGGAAGAAAATGGAACTGTTTGCATCTTTGTATTTATTACTCGATGTAATAAAGCTTATTTTCATTAAAAAAAAAGAAAGCAAGTTTATAAACATAAGCAAGCTTTCTGTTTAAAGAACCTGGACACTGTTTTGGTGATGACCTTTCATTGTATAGAGAGTTTTAGGTCATGTGAAAATGGAAACTAATTTTCTTACACTTTCTTAAGTCCGATTGGACTTTCTGTGACTATTTTCCACTTTTTGTTTTATTTTGTTTTGTTTTGTTTGTGGTGCACGGGCCTCTCACTGTTGTGGCCTCTCCCGTTGCGGAGCACAGGCTCCGGACGCGCAGGCTCCGGACGCGCAGGCTCAGCGGCCATGGCTCACGGGCCCAGCCGCTCCGCGGCATGTGGGATCCTCCCGGACCGGGGCACGAACCCGTGTCCCCTGCATCGGCAGGCGGACTCTCAACCACTGCGCCACCAGGGAAGCCCCTGTAATTATGTTTTTAAAAGTCCTTATCTTTTAGAGCAGGGGCAGCCAACTTTTTCTAAAAGGCCAAATAGTAAATATTTTAGGCTTTGTGGACTATAGGGTCTCTGGGAAAGCAGCCAATAGAAAATAGGTTAAGGAATGGGCGTGGCTGTGACCCAATAAACTTTATTTGTAAAACAGGAGGTTGATCCATGGGCCAGAGTTTGCCAACCTTGTTTCAGAGAAACTTACTGAAATAGTTATGGGTGAAATGATGTGACAGCCAGGATTTCCAAACCATGGAAAGTGGAGAAGTGAGTAGGGGCAAAAATGAAACAGGATTGGCCAAGTAGGTAATTGTTGAAGAAAGGTGAGGGAATGTGGGGATTCATGTAATGCACCTATTTTGTATATGTTTTAAATTCTCCACTAAATTAAATAGTATCAAAAATGTAATTTATTATTAACATGATAAATAATGCCAAACAAGTAACTACACATGTATCTTTGAGAACTTGGCATAGAGTGGAGCTTCCTAGAAGGTTTGCAGCATCACTCTGGCGATTCAGATGTGCACTTCCTCTATTCCACATCAATCTGGAGACCCAAGATTGAAGTGGCATGGAGCACACATGATTTGGGATGGGACTGATTTCAGAGTGGCTGTTGGATTGTCAGCTTAGGAAAATGCCTCTTAGATGCAGTGGGGAAATAGACTGATTTACATTTTTTTACTACCCCGTCCCTCTCTCTCTCACACATCCTTTCTCGTTCCTCTCCATGGCCACATTAGTGTATTTTAAATTCTGCTTGTGTCCTACAGAACTCAAAAATGTGAGACCAATTTTTAGACCAAATTCCTTTTCAAGACTAGGTGTCCTAACCCAGGCTCTTTATCAAGGAGTCCAAAAAACTAGAAGTGGCTTTGCCTATATCCCTATTTTCCCGTATGAGTTGTATAGGCTCAAATGATTGTTTTGGACCCTTATGCTAAAATTCTAGAAAGGGCCTTCTTATACTTCAACAACAACTAAACACTCCATTTTCCCCCTGCTTGAAATCTACTACCAGCATTTACCTTTCTATTTCTCTTAGCAAGTTTTCTCATCCTTTTCTTGTAAATTGCCAGATAATGAATAGTACAGGATCTATGGGAAGGGGAGAGGACAAAGGATAAAATAATAGAAAGAACTAACATTGATTCCAGATATTATATACGTGTTCCCTCATGGAGTCCTTACAGCCACCCTATATATAGGACTATTAACATCCCTTATACAGATGAGGAAATGAGGTATAGGGAGGGGAAGCAACTGGCCTAAATTTACACAGTTAATAAGTGTGTTCTGGTAACTGGGTGCTTAACCACTAGACCACACGCCTCTCAGGGGACAAAGGGTAGCAGCAGAGAGACAGTCATGCCTCATAGTTCTCCTGGGAGGTGAAACAGACAAGTAGGAAAGAGGGGAAACACTGAAACACAAGGAAGTAGAAATTAGGGAAAATTAGGAAGCTGAAAAACTAGTGGAAGAAAACCACAGAGAGTCCAGCAGCTGTGGTTTCTATTTCTTCCTCGGCAATGGTGTCCTGTGATTTTTGTTTTTCTGTTTTTTGGGGATGTCTACAGTCACATTTCTTTAATATCAAAGTAATTTAAGATGTAGAATAGAGAGAAGAAGAAACTCACTGGTTTCTAATGGTGATAGGACCTCAACTGTGCTTCTTCTTTCAGTAAACAAGATGAAACATCCTCATGGAAACATGAGCAAATTATGCATCATTTTGCTGAAAACACTGGCTTCAGAGTGACTCTTAACAACAGTGAACACGCCTCCGTTTCTGATCTCCTGGCAAAGAGGCTACTCATGGGCTCAGAACAAGGCTTGATGCGTCGTTTTCCATTCCACTCTCACATATCCTACCCCTCTAATAGTCCTAATTCCACTTCTGCATCGCTTTGCCAACAATAAGGACACCACCTTTCAAAACGAACAGCTTCAACTGCACTGCTGGGATGAGAAAGACCTCACTGCAGTCATTTAACAACATGCACTCCTCTTCCCTCATGTGTAACCTCTCTTGTTGATGACTATGATTGACAAGAGTCTTGCTCTTTGGGTTTTGTACTATTGGAATCAATTCCCCAAGCACATTCTCTTGCTTTAATCAAAGGTCTGAAAGTGTGGGAACCCTGCCTTTGAGAAGAGATTGACCCGACCTCCCCTGCCACCACCAACCTCCCGGCTGCAAAGCTGACTTAAGAGGGATGTCTCATTATGTCTACAGCAAAGACAGCCTGGTTGCCAAGCATCCAAAAAATAAAAGAATAGACAGTTAATAACTTGGAGCAGGTTAGAACAAACGATGATGTTTACGGGCTTCTGAAGTATTTTGTTTGAGATGCAGTGACTTCAAATGGTCAGGGGAGCAGAATTCAGTTAATAATTTTTAAAAATCTTCAATTAAAAAAAATTGTTGAGGGCTTCCCTGGTGGCGCAGTGGTTGGGGGTCTGCCTGCCGATGCGGGGGACACGGGTTCGTGCCCCGGTCCGGGAGGATCCCGCATGCCGCGGAGCGGCTGGGCCCGTGGGCCATGGCCGCTGAGCCTGCGCGTCCGGGGCCTGTGCTCCGCAGCGGGAGAGGCCGCAGCAGTGAGAGGCCCGTGTACCGCAAAAAAAAAAAAAAAGAAAAAAAAGAAAAAAAAAATTGTTGAGTTGAAAACAATCAGACCAGAAAAAGAGTGAGGAGAAGCTTTTGTTACTAGGCAATCCAGAAGCATCACAAACTGTGCTCTGGAAGAAAAGCACTTTTTACCCTTTCTCAGAACCAAGGAGATACAAAAAGCAGGGCTAAAGTTTTTCCTTAGACTTAGCTGCTGCTGGGCCTAACCTGGACCCATTTGCCCCTTAAATTCTCACTCTAAGGTCGGGTCCTTTCAAGAACATGTATAGGCAGGGAATGGGAGTTACAACTAGTATTTGCTGAGGATTCATTCACCATGTGCCAGGCACTATTCTAAACACTCTCTTCTCTTTGGATTTTCAACCCTATTAGGTAGGTACTAGTATTAGTCCCATTTTAAAGATGAGGAAACCAAGGTCCAGAGAGATTTTATAATTCACCCAAGATTACACAATTAGTCATGGCTAAAGTCAGCTTTCAAATTCAGGCAATCCATGTTCTTAATACCATTCTCATTCCATGGGATTTCTGAATAAGAATTCTTGCTATCTAGAATCAAATATATTCTAGATTTCAACCAGAATCCCCACACCTTCCTAGCTGAGAAAATTGAGACCCCCCCCCAAAATTAACAGACTGTCACAGTAAACTAATGTTGAGTGGGGGTCAGAAACTAGGTCTTCTGGGAGCTTACTGACTTCTCTTCTTCCACCTCCCATCCACGGTGCTCTCTTAGGAGACACTTCATCAGAGGAACAATGCATATACAGAGATGCATTTCTCAGATCTTCCTTGTTCAGACACAAGGAATACAGTTAGCTAAGAAATTCCAGTTGATAAACGGCTTCAAGATCCACCTTAACTTTTGAGCTGAGGCCATGCTCTTCTCAGCAGCCCCCAGCCAAAGACCCCAGCATGGCGGGAACACTAAGACCTGGTCATTTCTGCCCAGTGAGGGACTCTTTTAATGGGCAATCTTTGCCCCAGAGCTTCCCACTGGGTTGGTGAAGACTTTTTTGGAGTTGCATCCTGGTCTGAGGCTCTCCCCTTGTATCTTTCCTTCCCCTTGTATCTTTCACAGGTGTTACCTCCCCAGCACATCTCTTCCTCACCTAATGCTGTTTCATTGCCTGCTTTATGGGGAGGACCCACTGGGAACAGGAACCAAGTCGACTTCTTTGATACTTCCAACATTGTAAGTGACAGAAAACAATCAAATTTAGGAGTCAGTGTTCTGAATACTGCCTTTGCTCCTCTCTCTTGTCTTTATTACGTGTAAGATCTCTCAGTGCTAAGATACAACATTGTGCTTTCAACAGTCTCTTCCATGAAGGTGATCCTTAATGTAACATTCCCCCTTAAGAAATTCCTATACAATTAAGAATGTAATGAATTTATCCCACAGAAGTGCTTGTTCTTCTCTAGGTAGGCTCTTTTGCTGCCCTATAATTTTTCAAACATGCTGCTTGAAATGCCCTAAATCCCCTTCATTCTCTCCTCCAGAATGTCACTCCTATAAGACCTTCCTGGAGTTCCCCAGGCAGAACTGTCCCACAGCATCATCACCACTACCACCACTACCATACATCATCACTGTTGACATCTATTGTATACTACTCATTACCAGAACTACATCTGAATTACCTATTTCACCCTTACAACCACACAATGAGGTAGGTAATAGTATTGTACCCATTTTACAGATGAGAAGTCAGAGGCACAGAGACGTTAAAGTCACATATCTGGAAAGGAATGGGGCTAGGACTCAAGCTCCAGCTATTGAAGGACTATGCTATGAAATAGCAGGCCCTGTTCTTGTCCTTTCCTAGACATCTCTTCTTAAGAAGTGAACAACTTGCAATTAAATCTGATTAATACTTAAGAGGCCTGGCGGGAGAAAGAGAGGGAAAGACTCTCTGCTTCTGCTGCTGATAAAGTTAATTCTGCAGATTTCCCAGGGCCCTCTTGTCTTTTATTCCCTTTATTTTCCTCTCTCCTCAGTCTCTTCTCCTTTCTACTCCTTGATTCCCTGAAATGTGAAGTAGAAAACTGGAATTGCTGTTATAAGGGTCTGCAGACTGGGGAGTGGAGGACAAACCTATGCCACTTGTTCTCTGTTTATAGTTTTGGTATAAGAACAACGTGATTTCTTCGTAGTTCTTATCGCTGGGCGCCCATGTATGCATCCCACTGAGATGAGGAGCAAAGAGCGTGGGTCGGAGACACGTTAAATTGGTAGTAATAGTGCAACTCTCAATACAACCTCCCCCACGTATGAGACATGTGACCTTGGGCAAGATTCGCAACCTCCATGTACTTCTATTTTATCATTTATAAAATAGGAATAATAATCTCTAACCCACAAGGTAGTTGTGAGCATTAAATGACACATAGCAATGCTCAATAAACACTGGTTCCCTTTTGCGATATCACTGACTAACTTTGTGCTTGATGTTCACAGTCAGCTCTAGTATAGTCCTTTGAACCACATTGTATACAATTAACTAATTCCTATCTTTTATGGGAAGACTTGATTTTTACCCATAAGCACACTGCCTTTATGTGATTATATAATATAAATATATTATATATAATAAAAATACATCATAATCACTATAGTTGTTTTTGGACACACAAATCAAATGATTTGATAAGGAAGCTGATGTGTACATTTGACTGTAAAAAGTAAATCTTATTGGTGAATAGGAGAAATTTTGTTCTAATTTACGATATGATGAAAAGGGATGTTAGAGTTCTAATAAGGCATGGAATGGCAAAAGGATTGTTAATTGAATGTAACCCCTGGGTAATTTATGACTATAAGGGACTAAAATATTAGGAAAAATGGGTTTTTAAACTGCTATAACATTTATTCACACATCTACTCACTCATCCATGTACTACTTCATCTACCCGTCCATCTATTATTCATCCATCCTCCATCCATGCATCCATCTTTCTAACCATCCATTAATTTATTATCCAGCCATTCATGTACCCATGCACCCATCCTTCTATTCACCCATCCATTCCACTAATCCACTCAAGGGAGTAACACTGCAGTGCATATAGACACATATAAGAAATGGTCCTTGCCATATGAGAACCTTCCATTTAATAGGGGAGAAAAGAAAATATGAGATAAATGCTCCCGAGAGTTGTATGTCTACAGATTTCCAAAGCATGAGAACTCACATCTGACAGAAGAGAAAGACAAACTTCTTCAATGAAAGAGACAGAATTTACTTTGGACTTTGAAGATTCTTAAATAATTGGTATGATACCATAAACAGGAGAGAGAGTACATTTTTGGGAAAAAGGTTGGTAGAGAGGGCAAATCGGAGCTCTGAGAATGGTGAATATTTTTAGCCAGATGATGGTGATAGAAGGTTAAACCTAAAAGGTACGTTGGGGGGACTTCCAAGGTGGTGCAGTGGTTAAGAATCCACCTGCCGGGCTCCCCTGGTGGCACAGTGGTTGAGAGTCCGCCTGCCGATGCAGGGGACACGGGTTCGTGCCCTGGTCCGGGAGGATCCCGCATGCCGCGGAGCGGCTGGGCCCGTGGGCCATGGCCGCTGAGCCTGCGTGTCCGGAGCCTGTGCTCCACAACGGGAGAGGCCACAACAGTGAGAGGCCCACGTACCACAAAAAAAAAAAAAAAAAAAAAAAAGAATCCACCTGCCAATGCAAGGGACACGGGTTCGAGCCCTGGTCCAGGAAGATCCCACATGCTGCGGAGCAACTAAGCCCGTGCACCACAACTACTGATTCTGCACTCTAGAGCCCGTGAGCCACAACTACTGAACCTGCGTGCCATAACTATCGAAGTCTGTGCGCCTAGAGCCCGTGCTCCACAACAAGAGAAGCCACCTCAATGAGCAGTACGCGCACCACAACGAAGAGTAGCCCCCACTCGCCGCAAGTAGAGAGAGCCGGCACACAGCAATGAAGACCCAATGCAGCCAAAAGTAAATAAATAAAATAAATAAATTTTTTTCATTAAAAAAAAATAAAATGTTTAAAAAATAATAATAAAATAAAAGGTATGTTGGGGGGGGAAGATCATGAAAGGTCTGCAATAATGGTCTGGGAAATTTGGTGTTTTCTTTGGTAGGCATGCAAAGACACTGAGATTTTTAAGTAGTAGGCTGATACAAAGTTCTATGTGCCAAATATTTTTAATCAATTTCAATTTTCAATTAGCTATTTAATAGACAAAATATAATAAACCCAAGGTTCCAAAACTTTCTCAGTTTACAACACTCTGTGTCTCTGTAATTTTTTCATGGGACCCCTGGGCCAAAAGGAACACCTAACAACTCCATTTATTAAGTAGTTAAGTCCAAATGACTTATTGAATATTTGTATCCTAACAACTAAGTAGCTATCTGAAAAAAAATAATGCATGGAAATAAAAAATATATATTATAGAATTTCATTCTTGAATGACCACAATTACTTCCCAATGGGATGGGTGTACCTGTTGGACACTGTACAGTTTCTCAAACCTTGCAGTAAGATTGGCCACCACCACCCTCATTTTCTGTTCTACACTGATTTTCACTTGGTATTTTCTTTTTACCACAGCAACTGCTGAACTCCCACCTTCACAAAGACATCATGCTATCAAAAGTAATGTCACCAGATCTAATGTTGACACTGTGAACAATTAGCTTGCATAGTGTCAAAAAGACATTGCATAGCCCCGGGTTTCTCTCAAAAATTTAAAACATCCTGCTGACCCCACTCCTGGGTATATCCAAAGGAAAGGAAATCAGTATCTCGAAGAGACAGCTGCGCTCCCATGTTCATTGCAGCATTATTCACAAGAGTCAAGCCATGGAAACAATATTAATGTCCTTTGATGGATGAATAGATGAAGAAAATGTTTTACACACACAAACACACACACACATATATATATATATAAAATGAAATATTATTCAGCCATAAAACAGAAGGGAACACAACGTCACTTGGGCAACTCAAGAGTTCCTGGTTCTGGGGCACCTGGGACATCAGCACTCTCCCAGAGGGGCTGGTGTAGCAGTGAACAGCACCAATAGCAGATATTCTTGAGGTCTTCAAGGGGAAGAAGATGAGAAGGTCTTTCATGAGCCGCCAGAAAGGGATTTTGCAAAGCCAGTGAAATCTGGACTTTTCTTTTTAATATGAGCAGTTTAGTACCCATGGGCTGAAGAAACTTGGGTTGACACTGAATGAAAACAGTACCACGTTTAACATGCATCAATGTGTCATATGCCTCTGTGGATAATAATTATAGAAATCTATGAATGGCTTTTAATTATGTGGATGGAAAAGAGAAAAATCTAGATCAAATAAATGTAACCACTTGTGCAGTGTAGTAGAATTCTAGTCTCCTAATTGAGGCATTATGTAGCTTTTTGACCTTAGGCAAATTTTGTATGGATGATTAAATGACTGGCCCTAATTCTTCATCCCATCCTAAATCCATACCCTTGGCAGGGCCTCATTGTGGGCAGACAGTATTTCCCTGCCCTTTAACTTTGAGCTTGGCCATGTAACTTACTTTGGCCAATGACATTTGGGTACAAATAACAGTGTTTCAGTTCCAAATCTAGACCTTAAAATGCCTTGTGCACATCCACTTGCTCTCTTGTGCCTTCACCATTACCATGAGAAAAACCTACGCCAGTTAGCCCACTGGTACAAGGAAGGTGAGAGTCACCTGGAGCAAACCCAAGGACCTAAAATGTGAAACAAAACTACCCTAGGCACAAAAATCTAGATCAGCCAAACCCCAAATCAGCAAATGCCCAGAGGTGCATGCTAAATATATGCTTGTTCTAAGCTTCTAAGAGTCTGCAGTTGTTTGTTATGCAGCAATAGCTGACTGACACATCTTGTTATCTTTCTAGGCCTCAGTTCAGTTTCCTCATCAGTAAATGGAGTAAGTTTACTAAATAACTTCAGATCTCTTCTAGCTTTAACATTTTTATTTCTAAAATGAACTCCTCTTCAGTTCTATGTAGCTGAATATTTTTCTTTATCATTTCTTGTACTTCTAAAGCACACTGATTTCAGAAGTGCTGCTCCTGTGGCTAGATATGTCAGTTCTATATTTAATAACACTCACTGAACAACAGAAAGTCTTTCAACCATAGCTAAAGAGCGACATGAAAAGTGCAGAATTGATCCTCAGATAAATAGTATACATTTAATTTCTGACTTTCAAAGTAAAAGTTTCAGAAAGAACTCCTTGTTTCTTTACTGACTAAAAATAAGTATGTCTCCTGGACAGACAGATGTGAGGGGAAGAAGGGTCAGCATCTTCTAGACTCCTGCGAAGCATTTATATTTTGGCTTATGGAATTCTAGCCAAAAGGGTTGAATCAAGGCTTACCTTTGGGGACCAACGATCATTAGCCTCTTCCCTGGTAAAATATCTCTGTACTCGTTTTTTTATAACAACTTCTCGACTATACCATGTAATTTCTTCACATAGCAAAATAACACTATTTAACTTTTTTTCAGTATGGAAAGTTAACTTTCTCCTTTGTTTTTCTTCCTTTTCTTTGCTGCATTAGAATATACAAAAACCTACTCCATCACCAGCACTGCTACTACACTTGGAATGCATACACAGAGCTGAGCCAGCCAGGCTAATGAAGGCTAACGATTTGGTTCATTCAGCTCTATCAAGAAAGAAAAGGAGAAGAGCTGGAGAGAGAAAGAGGTAGGGGTGTGTGTGTGTGTGTGTGTGTGTGTGTGTATAAATAGGGTGTAGGGCTGAACCTTGGAAGGAAGAGGGGTGGAACAAGATACTGGGTGTGGTAGGTTGAAAAATACCACCTCCCCAAATATATCAGGTCCTAATCTCTGGAACCTTGTAAATATTACCTTATATGGAAACAAGATCTTTGCAGATGTGATTAAAATAAGGATCTTGAGATGAAGAGATTATCCAGGATTGTCAGGGTGGACACTAAATGCAATCATATGCACAGGGAGGTAGAGGGAGATTTGACAGATGAAAGAAGAGAAGGTAATGTGACCACAGAAGCCGAGATAGCAGTGATACAGCCACAAACCAGGAAAGCCAGGAGCCACCAGAAGCTGTAAGAGACGAGGAATGGACCATCCCTAGAGTCTTACCCTGCTGACACCTTGATTTCAGCCCAGTGATACTGTCAAGATCCTTAGCTCAATCACATCTTCAATGATCCTGTTTCCTTATAAGGTAACACCTCTCTCTCCCCCTCCACCTCTTTCTCTCTCCCTCTCCACCCCCATCCCCACCCCTGCTGATGCCAAACTGGGGAATGACATAATAATTTCCTCTCATTGTACATTCCCCAATCTCTAAGAATTACTTTATTCCTCCCCTCCCAATGCTTCACATGGCTTCCCATGTGGAAAAGAAAAAAATCATTTTATATATATATATATATATATATATATATACATACATACATATATATATATATACATATATATATAGAGAGAGAGAGAGAGAGGGAATATATGTATTGTATATATTATAGTTATTTATGAAATCGTATAAGTTTAAGAATATAGGCATATATATTCATCAAGTAGTAGAACTTTCAATGCAAAGATACATTAACGTTTTTCCTTTTTTAAAGAACCATTACCCATGTGCTAGCTTAGAGACACTTAGGGGATCTGGTGTAATGTGACTTTTTCCCATTGTCCCAGTGGCTCTGAACATTACCCAGAAGGCAGTTCAGTTCTTCATGGTTTGTTCAAGGAAGATTAGAGTTCAGGCTGATCTTCTTTATCTCCCTAATTGTTGGTGAGCACAAACAGTCCTGAGGCTGTCCCAAATCTAGCAGTCTGCTTAATAATCACTCCTCCCCAGCTTCTAAGGAAGGAGGAGATCAGTCTCTGACAGAAAAAGCTACTGTGTTGTGAATGTATTATCTTAGCCCCTTTTAAGCACTCAAACAAACCTTGGATGCAAAGAAGACTTGTCAAGAGTTATAGAAAAAGCTCTATAAGCTCTAAGTTGTCAATAAAACTACTGAATTCACTTTCTTATTCTTCTTCTGCTTGTCTTTAAAATCCCCAGTTGACTATCTCAGGATTCACAGTGTCACCCAGCTAGGGCTGTTTCTAGTTGTTGGCAGGGAGTTCTCAAGTGAAATAGCAATTATTTGGTGTTGTTTTGTGCAAATTCAGCAAGTATATCACACAATAGGGAAAGCTCTCCCTCGACTCCAGCTCTTCTGGGGAGGGGTGTGTGTGTGTGTGTTTCTTGGCCAAATTCATTTCTCCTGCTCACTCCCTTTTGGTTGTGCACCTATAATAACTCAATTTTGCTTAATCTGATTATACCTGACTGAAAACGAAAAGCAGTGTTTATATGATACATTGAAGGATTTGTAAGGGGAAAGTGTTTAAAATTTTAACAGACTGTAATAGTTTAAATAGTTTAAATGCAGCGTTTCTTTGCCTTACCACCATTGACATTTTGTGCTGAATAATTCTTGGGGGGAGAATGTCCTTTGCATTCATAGGATGTTTAGCAGCACCCCTGGCTTCTACTCACTAGATGCCAGGAGACCAAAAATGTCTCCAGACATTGCTGAATGTCCCCAGGAAGGGGGGTTGAGAACCACGAGTTTAAACTGTAAATCCATTTTGAGAAGATGCTTGGAAGAGTCTGAGAGAGACTGCATTGAAAATGTATACTAGAGGGCTTCCCTGGTGGCGCAGTGGTTAAGAATCCGCCTGCCAATGCAGGGGACACGGGTTTGAGCCATGGTCCGGGAAGATCCCATATGCCGCGGAGCAACTAAGCCTGTGCGCCACAACTACTGAGCCTGCGTGCCTACAGCCCGTACTCCACAACAAGAGAAGCCGCTGCAATGAGAAGCCCGTGCACCGCAACAAAGAGTAGCCCCCGCTCACCGTGACTTGAGAAAGCCCACACATAGCGACAAAGACCCAACGCAGCCAAAAATAAACAAATAAAATACATAAATTTATTTTTTAAAAAAGAAAATGGGGCTTCCCTGGTGGCACAGTGGTTGAGAGTCTGCCTGCTGATGCAGGGGACGCGGGTTCGTGCCCCGGTCCGGGAAGATCCCACATGCCACGGAGCGGCTAGGCCCGTGAGCCATGGCCGCTGAGCCTGCGCGTCCAGAGCCTGTTCTCCGCAACAGGAGAGGCCACAACAGTGAGAGGCCCACGTACCGCAAAAAAAAAAAAATGTATATTAGAAATTGTGGTAGCCAGCCTGTAAGAGGGCTCCCCACGATCCTGCTTCCTGGTATTCACACCCTTGTGTAGTCCTCTCCCACACTTAACAGATCTGACTTGTGTAACCAATAGGATATTGTGGAACTGAGAGAGTGTGATTTTTCAAATTAGGTCATAAGAGACATTGCTTTTCGAGATTTCTTGCTCTGGGAAAACTAGTTGCCGTGTCATGAGAACACTCAGCAACCCAATGGGCAAGGTCCACATGGAAAGAGCCTTGAGTAAGCCACCTTGGAAGTGGATCCTCCAGCCCCTGTGAAGCCATTCCTGGAAGTACATTCCTGGATGACATCTTGACTGCAACCACATGAGAGACCCTGAGCCAGAATCACCCAGCAAACCACTCCTGAATCCCTAATGTATTGAGATTGCTTACTGTTTACTGTTGTTTTAAGCCTCTAAGTTTTAGGGTAATTTGTTACACAGTAATAGATAACTAATAGAATTTAGAACAAATATTACTTTCAAGCAAAGAAAACATTTCTCTGTTCAATAGTTTGTTTCCGTTTGTTTTATAAGAGAGGTATTCTTTGACCTAGTTAAACAAAAATTTAAAGAGTAGGTATTATTGATCACAGCATAACTAACAGAAGAAGGACAGAAGCAGATCGAAAGAATAAAGCTAAAGTTTTGGTGAGGAAAAAACAGAACACCTCCTTTAACTGGCTAGATTTAGGGAGATGCCTAATTCCTGAAGTAACGGGATTAAGCAAATAAATACTTAATTTATTGCATAAAAATATGTCTTTGTAAATGTTGGCTTTTTATTTGTTAATAAATTGGGTTCCACTTAGAATGTTGTTATAGGTCATTAAAACACTAATATTTGTTTCAAAAATTAAAATAACTATAGTTTATTTTGTGAGATTATGCTATCTGGGTTGTGTATTAGTTAGCTATTGTCACACTAACACTGCATAACAACGCCCCTCAAAAACCCAGTGATGTACAGTAATGAATATTTACTTCTTACTCGTGCATCCTGGGGTCAGTTAGATTTTGGCTGGGCTTGGCTCTAGGCTATGGGTTCAGTTCATCTCTGCTCCATACATCTCTCATCCTCGTTAGACCAGCAGCTTACTCGAGGTATGCTCTTCTCATGGTGATGACAGAAAGGTAAGAGTGTAGAGCAGAAACACCTGATATCTCTTTAAGGCCTAGACTATGGCGGTCACTTCTGCCCACAACCCATTGACCATAGCAAGTCACATGGCCAAGTCTAACATCAATGTGGAAGGGAAATACACTTCTCCCATGGAGTTTTGGGGAAGTAGGGTGGGAAGGAATGAATATATCATGAACAACAGTCTAATCTACAGGTTGATTTCTTCTTTTTGTCTGTTTCTATACAGTTATCATTCTTATACTGCCGTAGACAAATAGAAACTTATGTTTCACAATTTGCAACATGACTTACGCTTCACAATTTACTAAGCTGATTACATGTATTACAAGGCTTCACTTTCTACCATTTTTTTGACAGGTACAATACTTTTTTCCTTTGGTTAGTCAGGCTGTTATATTAAAACATTATGGGGGAAGGTGAGGCTTATCCCATGGAGGGAATGTCAGTTGGGAATGCATTCAACAGTAAATAACGTGAAACTCAACTTACGGTTGCTGAAACAAATAGGAGTTCATTTTTCTCATGTGACGAGCAGTTCAAAGGCAGGCAATCTGAGACAGATGATATCATCAAAGACCCAGCTCTTTATCTCTTTCTGATCCATGATTGTTAGTACACAGGCTTTTGTCTTTGTGGTTGTAAGATGGCTGGTGTAGCTTCATATGTCGAGTCTACATTCCTGGCAGGGAGAAAGGAGAGAGGACCATGGTAGCTGACAGCCTCTTCTTATGTTCAGAAAGCAGAACTTTCCCAGAGCCACCCTAAGTAGATATCCACTTATATCTCATTAGAAAATAAGGTTTCAAGCTCTATATCCTTTATAACAAAAGAAGGCAAGGGTGAAAGCTATTGGAAAGGGTTGTCGAGACAATCGACGATATCTACCACATAAGGGACATGTGATCCCTGTACTCAACCACCCCTACCTCTAAGCAATCTTTACCTTCAGGTACCCACTTGTAATAATTACACAATACACATCCCATGGATACCCCTAACTAAACAATAACCTTGTCCCTGGGCCTCTGTTCCACTTAGGAACTTGCCCATCTGAGTGTTTCATCAGGTGACATAGAAATTAATCCTGAGTTTTCTGTATTGATTTAGAAGTTTTGATATTCTCAAGCAATGTTATAACTTTTACTGATTTGAAAAATACCAGGCAAAGCTATTATTTTAAGATTGGTCCTTGGGAAAGTTAGTTAACTGCTCTGTGCTTACTAAAAAAAAAAAAACCTATCTTGCAGGGTTGCTATAAAGATAAAAACCATATTTGAAAAGGGTTTCACACTTTGCCTGGTATTTAGAAGGTGAATTTTGTTACTTGCAGCCAAATGCATTCCTAATTGGCGTACTCACTATGCTTTCAGCCTCTCCATGTCTCACAATGTTTCAGTGTAATACTCTGAGGAACCAAAGGGGTAAAAGGTACTTATCAGAAAAGGAATACACAGTGAAGTCTTATAATCTGCAGCTGATATTATTATCATTATTGTTCTATGATATGTCAACTCATTCTGATTGGACAGTTCATCCTCCCTTAAATATTTGGTAGCTTTGCAAACAGTTTCAGAGCATGATAAGGCTACCAATAATATGTCCAGAACCTGTACCTAGTATTGCTTTAGCAGGCTTCTAAGTCCGCATCATCATTATGTGTCTGGCTTCTAGAATGGTCACATGGTAAGAGGATGGGTGGGTAGGACTTTTTAAAATATGAAGGGGAAATGCAGGGTAATACACAAATATCTTTCCTGAAACATAATCTCTAGGCCAGGTAGAAACTGTCTTCCTCCTTCCCTTCCTGTCCCCTCATCACCAAAGCTCCTCTCTGCTTCTCCTTAGAGTGGAGGTGGAGCAATGGGAGAGAGTAAGACAACTTCTGCCTGTGCCACACTTTTCTAGATATAAAAGCATTTGCTTTTCTTCTTTCTTTCTTATTCTTCAAATTCACTGGTCACAACACTTACACATATGTTAGTTTCTACTCACTGCTCTAATTGGGATTCAGATCCAACCATTAAGCTAAAAGTTAACTAGATCAAGAACCAATTAGACTAGTCAGTCATTAACTGCACATGACATTAACCCAGAGGAACAGACACATGACCTGTTACAAACTCATTGGTAGGTTGAGTGTTCATGTTGAATTTCCCTCAACTTCACACACTAGAAGTAATCGTAGGTTCTTTCCCTTTCTTATCAAAGATTAACCCCAGTAATTTGGGGGTGAAGAGAAAACAACCATCAAAATTTTAAAAAGGAAGTATTTCTTCCTATTGTTAATACCTAGTGATTACTTTGAATGTGAGAGGCCTTAACTTTAATAATAGTCCTTAAGTCAAGATGTCATTTAAAATTTTCCATTCTGCACATACTTCCATATTTAGATTAATTTTCACAATCCCAGTAAGTAGGAGGGTGGATACATATTTTGCTCTCTTGCCAACTGATAGGTATGAATAAAGTGGTGATGGTGCTGGTGGTGGGGTCTTCTAAGTGTTATTAGCATCTAAACAAGAGAGAGGACAATCCTGACACTTCAGCAAGGTTTACCCAGACCCTGGATTTGCTTAAATCATCATAAAAGATCAGGACTTGAAGGTGTCTTAACAATCACACCCTCACTACACAGGTGGCTGTTTGTTTGGTGCTTGTGTGTACGTGTATCATAGATCAGAGACCCCTTGACGTGTGTGTAACAACTACACCAACAGGTCCAGTGCAGTAAGGATTCCTATATAGAGGAGATTTGCCTAAATCAGTCCTAAAAAGTCGACATACACACTGTGTCCCATTTCCTAAGCAGGGATATGTCCCAATGCCAATTACCCTAGAAAAGGTAAGACATTGCCTTAATGCCACGCTAATGTTTGATATAAAATTCTTCCTTAAGAGCAATGTTTGGTAGAGGAGGGTCAAGGGAGCATGACAATGCTGGGTGCATGAAGTGAAATGGGAAATGAAAAGAGGAAGGAAAGGGGCAAAGACAGGGAGGGGAGACTTGAGGAAGATGAAGCCAAAGAAGCCAGGTTACCACCCTGCCTGGGTGCTCCTGAATGCTAATGAAGCCTAAATATCCTTGAGATAAAACCAATGGTTCTCAAAGTGTGGTCTCCAGACCAGCAATATCAGCATCACTGAAGAACTTGTCTGGGCCCCACTCCAAACCTAGTGAATCAGAAACAACCCCTTCAGGTGATACTGATGTACACTCAAGTCTGAGAACCACCATGCACTAAATGTTATCATTGAAGTCCACCTGGGCATGAATGAGTTCCCATTAGACATTGAGCATCTCAAGGGCAGTGACTAGGGATCACCAATGCATCTCCAGCACTGGAACAGGCTGGCATGTAGCCACTTAGTATATATTGCTTGAATCAATAAACTATTCTTGAGAACAGGTTAAGTCTTTTTCATTACGGTAAAATTTAGTATAATAATTCCAAGTTGGAGAGAATACAGGAGAAGGAGTGAAAGTGGGGTGTATGAGAAGAATACCAATTTCACAGTTTGGGGCAGCACTGTCTCTTCCTGTTTATTAAAAAAATACTCAGAAATATCACTTTAAAAGTAGGTTCCAAGTACTATAGAAATAATTTTACTATCCTCTCTCCTTTCTGTTTTCCACTTGGGCAACAGGTTAAAATAGCAATCCATATGATTTTTAACCTGTTGCACAGTTGTGCACCAACATTTCAGATTCTATACCCTTTGCGTAGGAGGATATTCTGTTCACAGAAAATATTAATTTACCTGGAAAACAATAATTCTGCTTGAGGGCTTTTTGAAATAAATATCTTCCCATTAAAGCATTTGCTTTAAATAGTTTCCTTGAGGTTGTCATATGAACAGTTAAAAAAAAAAAAGAAGCAAATAAAAGTATCCTTGGTAGATTATATTTTAGAGTTTTGTGACAACCTGGTAAAGTCTGCCTGACCACTGTCGCGGTCACTGTCTAGGGCAGATGTTCTCAACCAGGGTGATTATGCCTCCCAGGGGACATTTGGCAATGTCTGGAGGCAGTTTTAATGTCACAGCTGGGAGGGAAGCTGCTACTGGCCTTGAGTGGGATGCCGCTAAGCATCCTTCAATGCGCAGGACACAGCCCAGCGAACAATGAAGAGTCATCCAGTGCCAAAGGTCAATAGTGCCACAGTGGAGAAATACTGGTCAGAGTCAAGAAACCCTGCTCCCTACAGTAGAGGAACCATATCATTTATCATACTAACCAGGACACTCTTGAGATCAAAAGGGGATGCTATTAGTAGCTATGCCAGGACAATAGGCATAAACAAGGACAGTCCCAGGCAAAGCCCGCGTTTCCACACCTAAAGACTATGTGAACCCAGGCGAACAGCATCCTCATCTGTAAAGTGAGGTGGTAAGATTATCCCCAGGTCCCTTCCTGGTCCAGCGTTTTAGTTCTAGGGATGTAAACCTTTAGTGTCTCAAGCACACATTATTCTTTCTGTGTCACCTCTGTCAGTCCATGAACTCTTCCAGAGTAGGCCTCTATCCTATCCATTTTTCTGTCTCCTTTACTCTCTTAACACAAGCCCTGCAGAAACAATGTTTGCTGGACCTTATTATTTCCAGCAGATTTACAACTTCCCACACGAGTAAAATGTTAACATGAAAGATTTTAATAACAAACATATTTTGGTCATACTTTTCCATGAGGAATGCAGATGGGGCTTGACTTTAGCTTCTTGAGTTACTACCATGGCCACATAATTTGCCTTCTAACTTAGGACATTTTGAAAGCAAAAGGGTGTGCTCTTAATAACTACACAGGATAATAGGCATGAACTGGGGGGCAGGATTGCCCGAGCCATGTTAAACGCCATTAGGATTCAAATTGCCACTAAACAGATGTGTGAGGCTGGCAGACATATCATGCCCACCCCTTATAACTGCTGACCCCAATTACATGGCCTCTTTGAAGATAAAACACAGCTAGTCCCTTTCATCCACCTTGGATAGTATTTGAATCTTTCCTTCATTCTTGCCCAAAGCTCATCTTTCCCCACACGTATTCCACATTAAACTTGCTGACCTTTTAAAGCAAATGGAAAAAGTCCAGGAACCCAGCTCACATTAATTCCACTGAGTTTTACCCCATTCCTCGGCTTATACGTTTGGACAGCACATCATTTAGAGAATGCTGAGGCCCTTCTCGATTCACTTGAGTGGGTGAGGAAACGGAAGGCTCTGAGCTTGTGTTCTCCCTCCTTCTGATGAAAATGGCAAAAGCATTTAACTCAGGGCTGGGAGGTTGTAAGGTGAAAACAGGCTCTCTCCATTTATATGCATTTACTTACTGATCTGTTTCCCTCTTCCAAAGTGTCACTGTGGGTATGATTTACCTCTCTATTCCAAGATCTTGCACAAAGTGAGCGTTTAATATATGTTTATTAAATGAATGGACAGATGGATGAACCACAAAGAAATTCCACTTGTCCCCAGTATGGATAGAAATCGATGACCCTATGCTGCACTCATAACAGTTTTAGGAGTAAAGAATACTTTAGCTGGAAAGTCCTTTTCTCTCCTTCCTGCCCCAGTCCTTACCTCCTTCACCAAATTGTTGACCCTTGCACAAGCCATGTAGCATTGTTTGAGGCAGAGAAATCAACTTGATGAAAGCCCATAGCCAATGGGAACCAAAATATATAAAGGAAATGTAAATAGAACTATCATACGATCCAGTAGTTCCACTTCTGGGTTATTTATCTGAAGAAAACAAAAACACTAACTCAAAAAGATATCTGCACCTCTGTGTTCATTGCAGCATTATTTACAATAACCAAGATGTGGACGCAATCTAAGTGTCCATTGATGGATGAATGGATAAAGCTATAAACACAATGGAAAATTATTCAGCCATATAAAAGGGAAACCCTGCCGTTTTCCACCACAGATGGGCCTTGAGGGCATTATGCTAAGTGAAATAGGTCAGACAGAGAAGGACAAATAACGGTATGATCTCACTTAAAAGTAGAATCTAAAAAAACCAAACCCATAGATACATAGAACAGATTGGTGGTTGCCAAAGGTGGAGGTGGGCAAAATAGGTGAAGCGGGTCAATACGTATGTACAAACTTCCAGTTATAATATAAATAAGCCCTGGGGATGTAATGTACAGCACAGTGACTATAGTTAATAATACTGTATTGTATATTTGAAAGTTGCTAAAAGAATAGATCTTAAAAATTCTCACCACAGGGCTTCCCTGGTGGCGCAGTGGTTGGGAGTCCGCCTGCCGATGCAGGTGACACGGGTTCGTGCCCCGGTCCGGGAAGATCCCACATGCCGCAGAGCAGCTGGGCCTGTGAGCCATGGCCGCTGAGCCTGCATGTCCGGAGGCTGTGCTCCGCAACGGGAGAGGCCACAACAGTGAGAGGCCCGCGTACCGCAAAAAAAAAAAAAAAAAAAAAAAAATTCTCACCACAAGAAAAAAATTCTGTCAACTATGGATGGTGATGGATGTTAACTAGACTTATTGTGGTGATCATTTCAAATATATACAAGTATCAAATCATTATATTGTACACCTGAAACTAATATAATGTTCTATGTCAATTAAACCTCAAAATTAAAAAAAAAAAAAAGGAGAGGCCATACTCCCCCATCCAGGATAATAATGAGCTGATCTCTATAGAGGGTTTCTCAGCTGTAAACTACCATGATCACAATAATTATCATCATTAAAATTATTTCAGTCGGGCTTCCCTGGTGGCGCAGTGGTTGAGAGTCCGCCTGCCAATGCAGGGGACGCGGGTTCATGCCCCAGTCCGGGAAGATCCCACATGCCGTGGAGCGGCTGGGCCCGTGAGCCATGGCCGCTGAGCCTGCGCGTCCGGAGCCTGTGCTCCGCAACGGGAGAGGCCACAACAGTGAGAGGCCCGCGTACCGCAAAAAAAAAAAAAAAAAAAAAAAATTATTTCAGTCTATTGGCATCAGGTAACCCTTTTAGAACGCTATTTTCTGAGCAGAGGAAATTAAGCTGGAAGGCTGGATAGTTCTGTGCACTGGTCCTGATGAAGTCTTCTCTGCAGCCCTGCGCCTTTTGTGCACAGCCTCTCACAATGCATCACTGTCTTTGCATCTTCATTCCCCAGATGGAGATTGAGAATTTTGTATATTCTGGGTACTGTATTAAGTGCAAGGATTAAAAAGTGACTAAGTAGTCAGGACCCCTACCCTTCACAAGTCATGATATTCAAAATTTAACTACCATGTCTCTTAAAAGAAGTTTGAAAATCATGTAACTTCCTCACCCATTTTTAAGTTGACATCTCACATTTTTCATCATAAATTTAAATATTTATAAAGGTTAGAATTACCAAAGCATTCTAAATATGGACATTTTAAATTAAAGCAGATATGTCATTTATTTAAATATATCCAACATCCATCAACAGATGAATGGATAAAGAAGATGTGGCACATGTATACAATGGAATATTACTCAGCCATAAAAAGGAATGAAACTGAGTTATTTGTAGTGAGGTGGATGGACCTAGAGACTGTCATACAGAGTGAAGTAAGTCAGAAAGAGAAAAATAAATACCACATGCTAACACACATATATATATATGGAATCTAAAAAAAAAATGGTCATGAAGAACCTAGGGGCAAGATGGGAATAAACATGCACACCTACTAGAGAATGGACTTGAGGATAAGGGGAGGGGGAAGGGTAAGCTGGGACAAAGTGAGAGAGTGGCATGGACATATATACACTATCAAACGTAAGGTAGATAGCTAGTGGGAAGCAGCCGCATAGCACGGGGAGATCAGCTCGGTGCTCTGTGACCACCTAGAGGGGTGGGATAGGGAGGGTGGGAGGGAGGGAGATGCAAGAGGGAAGAGATATGGGGATATATGTATATGTATAGCTGATTCACTTTGTTATAAAGCAGAAACTAACACACCATTGTAAAGCCATTATACTCCAATAAAGATGTTAAAATATATATATATATATCCAACAGAATCTAAATACCATGTGATACCTATCATCATTCTTTTTTTTAATATACAAAGAAATTTTACAGTATTTCTTTTCCTCCTTAATCTCATATTTCCATTCCATGTCTCCCACGGAATTTTATCCTAGTGAAATTTATTTTTATGTTGGAAAGACTCTGGTCATCCTATAACACACTAACACACACACACACACACACACACACACACACACACACACACGTACTTTTTTCCATGTGACCATCCAGTTCAACTTTCTTACCAAAGTATAGCTCAGCCATGGCACTGTTAGGTTCAAATAGTAGAGCCATTACACAGCTCTACTATGTAATAGTTGTGTCTTTGGGTAAGTTATTTAATCTCTATGAACTTCACTTTTCTCTTCCATAATACTGGGAAATTAATGTCTATTTTGTAAGGTTGTTGCAAAAATTAAAAGAATATATGAAAATACTTAGTCCAGTGCCCGGCGTACAGTGACCATTTAGTAAATGATAGCACATTATTAATCTACCACGCAAAATACTTCTTTACTCACAAGAGAGCTGCCCTACAACAAAAGCAAAAATAAACAAATAGGACCTAGTCAAACTAAAAAACTTTGGCACAGTAAAAAAAAAGGAAACCATCAACAAAATAGAAAGGCAACCTACTGAATGGGAGAAGATATTTGCAAATAATATGTCAGATAAGGGGTTAATATCCAAAATATATAAAGAACTCATAGAACTCAATATCAAGAAACCAAACAACCAGATTAAAAACTGGGCAGAGGGGGACTTCCCTGGTGGTGCAGTGGTTAAGAATCCGCCTGCCAATGCAGGGGACATGGGTTCGAGCCCTGGTCCGGGAAGATCCCACATGCCTCGGAGCAACTAAGCCCTTGAGCCACGACTACTGAGCCTGCGCTCTAGAGCCTGTGAGCTACAACTACTAAGCCCATGTGCCACAACTACTGAAGCCCACAAGCCTAAAGCCCATGCCCCACAAAAAGAGAAGCCACCGCAATGAGACGCCTGCACACCACACGAAGAGTAGCCCCCGCTCACTGCAACTAGAGAAAGCCCGCACTCGGCAACGAAGACTCAACACAGCCAAAAATAAATAAATTTATTAAAAAACAAAACAAAACAAAAAACTGGGCAGAGGACCTGAAGAGGCATTTTTCCAAAGAAAACATACAGAAGGCCAGCACAAGAAAAAACGCTCAATAACAACATCCCTAATAATCAAAAAAATGCAAATCAAAACCACAATGAGATCTCACCTAAAACCTGTCAGAATGGCTATCGTGAAAGATACAAGAAATAACAAGTGTTGGCGAGGATGTGGATAAAAGGGAACCCTTGTGTGCTATGTGTTTTCACTAATATGTGGAATCCAAAAAACAAAACAAACAAACAAATATAACAAAACAGAAACAGGCTCACAGACACAGAGAAGAAACTAGTGATTACCACAGGGAAGATGGGTGGGAGAGCGGCAAAAAGGTGAAGGGGATTAAGAGGTACCAACTGCCACCCTATAAAATAAATAAATCATAGGGATGTAATGTACAGCACAGGGAATATAGTCAATATTTTAAAGCAACTTTGCATGGTTTGTAATCTATAAAAATACTGAATCACTATGATCACTATGTTGTACACCTGAAACTAATGTTGTAAGTCAACAATACTTCAATAAATTAAGAAAAAAAGAAAAAAGAGAGCCACCTTACCCAACATTTTCTTCCATATATACTAGATCCATGATATTTTGTCCAACCCTGCTTTTTCATTCCTAGAGCCCCTAACACCAACCACCATTTTTCCAGGGATTCCTTTTCCAAAAGTACCTCAAAATTTGATGGATGAGCAAATTACTACTTTCCTCCTGATAAGAGGACAAACTGTCCTGTCCTGACAGGACAACTGTCAAAGTTCTTAATATAAAAACACCAGAAAGGAGAGCTTTCTGGCCATATAAGGAGCTATGAGGAAATGACAAACTAACAAGCATGTTTCCCCCAGCCATGATTATTTGTAAATCACATGATTTATTCTAATCCTTAATCAAAAGTCAAGTCCAATGTGATCAATGCATGCTGTTTTCTGGTTTTTCCTATTAGCTTAGGCTAACTTTCAAGTGAACCTTTGCTAGTAACAGTGATCATCTCTATGGTTTCCTTAGGAACACACCCAAGGGAAATGAACGCCTATGATGAAAAGAAAAACAGAGTGGCCAGATTGTGGTGCACTTGGAACTCTCAATACATGGCTGCTGGCAGCGTTAAATGGTACAATTACTTTGGAAAACTTTTTGGCAGCTCCTTATAAAGTGAAAATCCAACTATCCTATGATCGAGCAGTTCCATTCCTAGGTATTTACTCTAAAGGAACAAAACCATATGTCCACTGAAAGATCTGTACAAGAATATTTATTCTGCTTTATTCGAAGTAGCCAACAACTCAAACGTCCATCAACAGGAGACTGAATAAACAAATTGTGGTATATGCACATGATGGAATACAACTCAGCAATAAAACAGGATGAACCACTGATACACACAACATGGATGGATCTCAAAAACATTATGTTATGTGAAACAAGCCAGATATAAATGAGTGCATACTATATGGTTCCCTTTGTATGAAGTTCTAGAATCTGTGTTAATAGAAATCAGAATGGTGATTACCTACAGAGAGGGGACATTGACTGTAGAGGAGTACAAAGAACTTTATGGGGTAATGGAAGTACTCTATGTCTTGAATCGGGAGGGAGTAACATGGGTGTATATCTTTAACAAAACTCATCAACACTATGAAACACTTAATATCTGTATGTTTCATTAGAGGTAAATTATACTTTAAAAAAATTGAGAAAAAGAAACTAAAGCAGCATCCAAACTTACAGTTGTAAGGCATCTTCAAGATCATTTCACCTTTATCTCCTCTATTTCAATGCCGGAAAATTCCATACAACAGCCCAAGTGGACGACTGCTAAGCTTCAACTAGAGGAAACACAAAATCATAGACCGGGTCTGTTCCATCTTCAGGCGCCCCCAGCTGGATCACACTGCTGGCTCATGTTGGGCTGGCAGTTAAGTAAACTCCTTGCCTCAACCAGCTAGGACTTCTCACCTGAATTCTTGTCAGCCCTCAATGCTCTCATCCAGTTGTTCATCTTACCACAGTTAACCTTTACACTAAGCACCAACACTTCCTCCAGCATCTTTAGAATTCCTCCACTATATGCCACCCATGGCCCCTGGAGTTGTCATTATAAGTAGATTGTCTTAGACAACTTTAGGAAATTTGGGGTGAAATCATGCAGAGACCCTGGAAAGATTAGTCTCATATAAACATATTCTATGAAGAACACACCAGTAAAGAACTTCATTACAAGACAAGAGACACACATCAGAAGGAGAAAGCAGGCAGAGGATCTTGGTTGCCTACGTAACTCGTATAGGAAGCCTTATAATTAGGCTGTCATACTTGATGAAACCAGGGATAGGAACACAGCTCAAATCATGACTGACGTGGATGTTTCTTTCCTGTCTCATGGAATGTTACGGCGTTAGGTTACACCCAGACTGCCGCTGTAGGAATGAAGGGAGAGCCGTGACCTCCTCCCCATGACTGGACTTAAAGGTGCAGAAAAAGTCAAATAATCCAATGCGGTGCACTGAGGGAGCATTGTTGTCCGCAAGGGAAAAAAATACGAATATACTCCTGGGAAATAATGCAATTTAATCAATCCTCTCCTTCAGAAATAGGAAATATTTAACTTTTCTGATTTTCATTTTTTTTGTTTTGCTTTCCAATAAAATAGGAAAAAAACTTTATTGGATACACACAAATTAATATTAAAATCCTATTAATTTCTCACTACGGTGCTACTGGGTAAGAAGGAGAAAGAGAGGAAATGGTTAGAGATACCCGAAATGTGAACCACGTACAAATGGGAAACATCTGCACATTTCCATGTTCCCTACCTTCAAAATAATAATAGCTCCCACTAATTGAATGCTTACTGTTTGCCAGCCACTATGCCGAGCACCTCAGAAGGACTCTGTTTGGTAAGTCCTCTTATTGTCCCCACTTCACACGTGAGGAAACTGAGGCTTAGCGAGGTTAAATAATTGGAGTATATCTAGGGAATAGTAGGGCTGGGATTTGAACCTAGACAGTATACACAGCGAGCCTGAACTTTCCACCACCACATTATACTGGTCCTAGGCCCCAAACTCCAACATATCTCAATTATGGGGAACACTAATGTTTCTTCCAAAGGCTTGCCAGGAAAGATACGACCGAAAACTGTCAAATCTCTCAAAGCAAAAGAAAGTAGTATCTCAAAGTAAGTTTTTGGCCTTTACGTATGCCTGTGGATACATGGCAAACAATGAAAGGAATCAAGAGAATTGCTGAAAATTACCAGTTGTACTGAAAGCAAAATAAAAGAGCTACAGCATTTTCATCTTAATGCATTTTCCTGGGTTTCTTTTAGGTTAGAGGAATTGTCAAGTAATATTTTATTTTAAATTCAAAACTGACACAGACTTTAAAGTTAAATGAACCCAAACTAAGGGTTGGTGGGGAGGGGCGGGCATCTGGCTGGCAAATCACTCAGTTCAGCTCTTTGTCATGTAATATCTCAGTCTTAGTACATCTTTCTGATGATCACATTTGCATGATTCAGAACAGCATTGTCTGGACCTATTCTCTATCATTAGTGACTAGGTGCTCCGGCTCTTTACCTCTAATTCTTCCAAACTTGCTAAAAGAAGAAAAAGACTTTCATATTAAGTTTTATTTTTAAAATTCTTTCTCAAAGGCCTCACTACTTCTCCATAAAAATTTCAACTTTCAAATGAGGGTTTATCAAAGTATAATATTTTAAATGTTAAAAACGTGACTCTCATATAAAGTGAGCACATATCACAGACTTATTTCTCTCATTAATCAGAAAATAAAGCTGGTTCAAAGGATAATGTCAGAGACGGAGTATACACAGGAACTGAAAGAAGGAATGCAGGAATAAGATTATGAAACTTGATATAAAAGTATTGTGTCCTACAGAGCAACAAAAATGTAAACTTTGGGGTTACCTATTTTACCGGACAGAAATTATTTACATCTCAATCAGACCCCCCAAAAAAGTTTGAAGTTATCATATAACCTCTCAGAGGCTGGGCTCTAATCAAGAGCAAACAGTAAATCAAACAAAGGTATGTTTCCCTCTAGCGTTAAACAATCCTTGGATGGGCCTGTGAGGAGAAGCTCCTGTATGTCACTGAAAGGACACACAGTCATCCTTTTGCCTTATTTCCAAGTTTTAGATAATTTTTCTGAACAAATTTTGTATCTAAAAAGTATTTGATTGGCAATAGGCAATGGAATTTCAGTTTCACAGTCTTCAAAATTCCCATGAGCAAAAGTATTCTTTGTAGAACCTACTGTGATTTATGATTCTGGACTTCCGGACTAATCCCTGGCAATCAATTTATTCTAGATGGTAAATGTACCCCCATCCTGTGACTCCATCATCAAATTTGCTACTAGAACTAAATCCCAGTCTACTTCTAAGCTCCCTCCCCTCTCTTCCCTGGCACTGATTCTAAAGACTGAAGGACACTGAAAAACTATAGTCAAGAGTCTTCAGGGCAAGGACACAATCTATTTTTGAGTCAATCTGCTTTAAGTTCCTCTGGGTTCACTGTTGATGTCTTGTCATCTGTTCTTTCTGGAAGGACAATTGAACTTGGGGGCTCTGGAAGGTTGTACAATCGGTTCCTGCTTACACAGTGCCTCCTCTCAATTCACCTTCATCCCTAAGCAGGCTTGTGTGGCTCAGAAATGCTTCAGGGAGAGCATGTGTAGGAGCTGGAAGCATGGAAAGAAGAACTGAGGGCATTCCACGCAGGAATATTAAGGTGAGCAAAGGCATAGGGTGAGAACAAGAATGCAGTGACTGTGGCTTGACTAGAACCAAGGATTGGGGATGTGAGAAATAAGAGTGACAAGCAGGGGGTGTGGGTTATAGGACATAAGTAGAAGGTAATATTTGTTGAGTACCTACTGTGTGTCAGGCATTTTTGAGACTCATTTTACAATGCCAATTTCAAATATTATTACTTATTCCCCAACTCAACATGGTAGAGGGAGACCTTTCACAATTAAAATATAGAAGCAGAGTAGTCTTTCTCCTAAGATCATATGTCTTGCATTTCCCTTATCAATAAACCACCATCAGATGCCAACTTTTTCTAGAAAATTTGGTCTGACTGTGGCCTCAGCTGAAAACTAAACATGACCTATTCTCTGATGCTTGGATCTTATGTAACAAATCGTGCCTAAAATTGATATAGCCATCACAATAATCACTATCCTAGCTAATGTTTACTGAACAACTATTATGTGCCAGGATTGTCCCCTGCAATCCCCATGACAACCCTACAGAGTAAGCACTACAATCAATTTCCAATTTGTAGAAAAGGAGTCTGTAAAATGAAGACATAAGCAATAAAGGCAAGGTCCCAGAGTCAGTTAGTGGGGGCACGAGGATTTGAATCCAGGCCTCTGACTCCACACTGAAGAGAAATCTGCTGTAATTGTTACATGGTGACCGTGGCTCTTCCAGGCCTTCCAACTTAATGTGCACCTGTCTCCCCACAATCTCACATCTCACCTCCACCCTCCCAGTCTGCCCAAAAGACAAGAGACAACAAGCTGATGAAATTGCTCTAGCTGAAATAATAAAGGTAGAACATCTCAATCAAGCATGGTGATGAAAGAGAGAGAGGAAAGGAATGAAGAGACAAGCAAAGGGCAGTGGACAGTGGTCAGGCTCGGATTCTGGAACTAGACTTCCTGAGTTCAAATCCCAGCTTCATGATTTACTAATTGTGTGACCTTGAGCGAGTTACTTAACTTTTCTGTGCTTTAGTTTCCCCATCTGTAAAATGGGGATAATGATACACCCCACCTGAAGGTCCTTATAAGGATTAAATGGCGAATATTTGTAAAGCATGTAGAACAGGGCCTGAGATGTTTAAAAACAGGATATAAAATAGAGAAACAAATGCAAGACTAGATTAGCAGCTCCTTTCAGGCAAGGAGATAGGGTTTCAAAAGGCCATCAGTCAAAAACATTGCTCACAAATCTAAAGCAAAACTACACCAAGGGTAGTAACTGACATGTGTTGGGGGAAGGCATAATTAATTTGCTTTGGTTCTAGCCCAGCAGCAGTGGCATGTATGATAGCGTGTGTCTTTAGAGTTCAAGAAAACAAAAGCTTCTGAGTGCAAGTGTTCTGTAAAGAGGGCTATCTCCCTACAGTAATTCAGTTTTCCTGGTGGGAGATCCATTCATTGCACTGACTGAAAATGGCCAGTCAGCCACATGAGATACTATTTCCCAGGAATGGGAATTATCCCTATTTGGATAACATCCCACCAAAACTATGTAGTGGAAATCATAAAATTGCCAGATTGTATATATCTCATTAAGTAACTCAACAGGGACGAGATTGGTGGGCTGAGTCTGGCCACCTTAGCCAGATCCTCCTATTTTTACCTCCTACAGATTTCTGCCTTCTATACCAGCTAGATTTTGTCGTTTCCCTTTTAGGGCCCCTTTTTCCATAAACGTCACTGTGGCATCATTTTACCAAGCAACAGACTTAATGACACATAATGGCTTGCAGAGCTGGATGCTCCTGTGAGTCCCTTAACTGTGTATTATAAAAGCAAGTGTCCTCAGACACCCTGCATAGTTGTTCTGTTGCTCTGCTGCTACTATTTATCTTTTATTTCCTTTTCAGTGGTTACTTCAACTGCTTTTCTTCATCAATTCCTTTTTTCCCAGATCACTGCTAAAAGCCAACATTTCCACCTCATGCAGTGAAATAGGTTCTAACAGGTGTAGCTGTTACAAAATATTGGGGAAAGTAGGTTGATAGAAAGCAAAATAATTCTCAGTTCCACGAACTTTGTCTAGATAAAATTTAACATTTAATTGCTGTGTCAAACAAGCAAAATATTCTAGCAAAATGGGAAGCTTATAGAAATATTAGCTACATTTTATCAAGTGTTTCTTTTTTTCCTAAAACACAGATTTTGCTGTTAAAAAAAGTTTTCTACACCTTTCAATGTGATATTCTTACCTTAGGGCCAAAATCTTCAGGTACCTTAATTTTAAAATGTATCAATCAGCAAATTAAGGGAGATTCATTCTTCAGACTTGTAACCTATTAGAAATGCATCTAACTCTGTGGAACCAGAGAGTTGGCACTGCACGCAACACCTTTGCCATGTGGCTGACAGGGTCTTGGTGCTCTGGGTGGGTGTCAGGCCTGAGCTTCTAAGGTGGGAGAGCTGAGTTCAGGACTTTGGTCCACCAGAGACCTCCCAGCTCCATATAATATCAAACAGCGAATGCTCTCCCAGAGACCTCCATCTCAACGCTAAGACCCAGCTCCACTCAACAACCAGCAAGCTACAGTGCTGGACACCCTCTGCCAAACAACTAGCAAGACAGGAACACAACCCCACCCATTAGCAGAGAGGCTGCCTAAAATCATAATAAGGTCACAGACACCCCAATACACACCACCAGACGTGGTCTCGCCCACCAGAAAGACAAGATCCAGCCTCATCCACCAGAACACAGGCACCAGTCCCATCCACCAGGAAGCCTACAAAACCCACTGAACAAAAGTTACCCACTGGGGGCAGACACCAAAAATAACAGGAACTAAGAACCTGCAGCCTGCAAAAAGGAGTCCCCAAACACAGTAAGTTAAGCAAAATGAGAAGACAGAGAAATACACAGCAGATGAAGGAGCAAGGTAAAAGCCCAGCAGACTAAACAAATGAAGAGGAAATAGGCAGTCTACCTGAAAAATAATTCAGAGTAATGATAGTGAAGATGATTCAAAATCTTGGAAATAGAATGGAAAAATACAAGAAACATTTAACAAAGACCTAGAAGAACTAAAGAGCAAACAAACAGAGATGAACAACACAATAAATGAAAATAAAAATTCTCTACAAGGAATCAATAGCAGAATAACTGAGGCAGAAGAACGGATAAGTGACCTGGAAGATAAAATAGTGGAAATAACTACCACAGAGCAGAATAAAGAAAAAAGAATGAAAAGTATTGCGGACAGTCTCAGAGACCTCTGGGACAACATTAAATGCACCAATATTCAAATTATAGGGGTCCCAGAAGAAGAATAGAAAAAGAAAGGGACTGAAAAAATATTTGAAGAGATTATAGTTGAAAACTTCCCTAATAAGGGAAAGGAAATAGCCAAAAAAGTCTAGGAAGCGCAGAGAGTCCCTGACAAGATAAATCCAAGGAGAAACATGCCAAGACACATATTAATCAAACTATCAAAAATTAAATACAAAGAAAAAATATTAAAAGCAGCAAGGGAAAAGCAACAAAAAACATACAATGGAATCTCCATAAGGTTAACAGCTGATCTTTCAGCAGAAACTATGCAAGCCAGAAGGGATTGGCAGGACATATTTAAAGTGATGAAAAAGAAAAACCTACAACCAAGATTGCTCTACCCAGCAAGGATCTAATTCAGATTTGACAGAGGAATTAAAACCTTTACAGACAAGCAAAAGCTAAGAGAATTCAGCACCACCAAACCAGCTTTACAACAAACGCTAAAGGAACTTCTCTAGGCAGGAAACACAAGAGAAGGAAAAGACCTACAATAACAAACCCAAAACAATTAAGAAAATGGGAATAGGAACATACATATCAATAACTACCTTAAATGTAAACGGATTAAATGCTCCAACCAAAAGACATAGACTGGCTGAATGGATACAAAAACAAGACCTGTATATATGCTATCTACAGGAGACCCACTTCAGACCTAGGGACACATACAGACTGAAAGTGAGGGGATGTAAAAAGATATTCCATGCAAATGGAAATCAAAAGAAAGCTGGAGTAGCAATTCTCATCTCAGACAAAATGGACTTTAAAATAAAGGTTATTACAAGAGACAAAGAAGGACACTACATAATGATCAAGGGATCAATCCAAGAAGCAAATATTACAATTGTAAATATTTATGCACCCAACATAGGAGCACCTCAATACATAACGCAAATGCTAACAGCCATAAAAGGGGAAATCGACAGTAACAAAATAGTAGGGGATTTTAACACCCCACTTTCACCAATGGACAGATCATCCAAAATGAAAATAAAAAGGAAACACAAGCTTTAAATGATACATTAGATCAGATGGACTTCATTGATATTTATAGGACAGTCCATCCAAAAACAACAGAATGCACTTTCTTCTCAAGTGCTCACGGAATATTCTCCAGGATAGATCATATCTTGGGTCACAAATCAAGCCTTGGTAAATTTAACAAAATTGAAATTGTATCAACTGTCTTTTCCGAAAACAACGCTATGAGACTAGATAACAATTACAGGAAAAAAATCTGTAAAAAATACAAACACATGGAGGCTAAACAATACACTACTAAATAACCAAGAGATCACTGGAGAAATCAAAGAGGAAATCAAATAATACCTAGAAACAAATGACAATGAGAACATGACGACCCAAAACCTATGGGATGCAGCAAAAGCAGTTCTAAGAGGGAAGTTTAGAGCAATACAATCTTACCTCAGGAAACAAGGAACATCTCAATTAAACAACCTAATCTTACAACTAAAGCAATTAGAGAAAGAAGAACAATAAAACCCCAAAGTTAGCAGAAGGAAAGAAATCATAAAGATCAGAACAGAAATAAATGGAAAAGAAATGAAGGAAACAATAGCAAAGATCAATAAAACTAAAAACTGGTTCTTTGGGAAGAGAAACAAAATTTATAAACCATTAGCCAGACTCATCAAGAAAAAAAGGGAGAAGACTCAAATCAATAGAATTAGAAATGAAAAAGGAGAAGCAACAACTGACACTGCAGAAATACAAAGGATCATGAGAGACTACTACAAGCAACTATATGCCAATTAAATGGACAATCTGGAAGAAATGGACAAATTCTTGGAAATGCACAACCTTCCAAGACTGAACAAGGAAGAATTAGAAAATATAAACAGACTAATCACAAGCACTGAAATTGAGACTGTGATTAAAAATCTTCCAACAAAAAAAAGCCCAGGACCAGATGGCTTCACAAGTGAATTCTATCAAAAATTTACACAAGAGCTAACACCTATCCTTCTCAAGCTCTTCCAAAATATAAAAGAGGGAGGAACACTCCCAAATTCATTCTGTGAGGCCACCATTACCCTGATACCAAAACCAGACAAAGACGTCACAAAGAATGAAAACTACAAGCCAATATCACTGATGAACATGGATGCAAAAATTCTCAACAAAATACTAGCAGACAGAATCCAATAGCACATTAAAAGGATCATACACCATGATCAAGTGGGGTTTATTCCAGGAATGCAAGGATTCTTCAGTATATGCAAATCAATCAATGTGATAAACCATATTAACAAATTCAAGGAGAAAAACCATATGATCATCTCAATGGATGCAGATAAAGCTTTTGACAAAATTCAACACCCACTTATGATAAAAACCCTCCAGAAAGTAGGTATAGAGGGAACTTTCCTCAACATAATAAAGGCCATTATGACAAACCCACAGCCAACATCGTTCTCAATGGTGAAAAACTGAAACCATTTCCACTAAGATCAGGAACAAGACAAGGTTGCCCACTCTCACTACTATTATTCAACATAGTTTTGGAAGTTTTAGCCAGAGCAATCAGAGAAGAAAAAGAAATAAAAGGAAACCAAATTGGAAAAGAAGAAGTAAAATTGTTACTGTTTGCAGATGACATGATACTATATATAGAGAATCCTAAAGATGCTTCCAGAAAACTACTAGAGCTAGTCAATGGAGAAAAGACAGCCTCTTCAATAAGTGGTGCTGGGAAAACTGGACAGCTACATGTAAAAGAATGAAATTAGAACACTCCCTAACACCATACACAAAAATAAACTCAAAATGGATTAAAGACCTAAATGTAAGGCCAGACACTATCAAACTCTTAGAGGAAAACAAAGGCAGAACACTCTCTGACATAAATCACAGCAAGATCCTTTCTGAGCCACCTCCTAGAGAAATGGAAATAAAAATAAACAAATGTGACCTAATGAAACTTCAAAGCTTTTGCACAGAAAAGGAAACCATAAACAAGACAAAAAGACAAACCTCCGAATGGGAGAAAATATTTGCAAATGAAGCAACTGACAAAGAATTAATCTCCAAAATTTACAAGCAGCTCATGCAGCTCAATATGAAAAAAAAATTAACCCAATCCAAAAATGGGCAGAAGACTTAAATAGTCATTTCTCCAAAGAAGATATACAGATTGCCAACAAACACATGAAAGGATGCTTAACATCACTACTCATTAGAGACATGCAAATCAAAACTACAATGAGGTATCACCTCACACTGTTCAGAATGGCCATCATCAAAAAATCTAGAAACAATAAATGCTGGAGAGGGTGTGGAGAAAAGGGAACCCTCTCGCACTGTTGGTGGGAAGGTAAATTGATACAGCCACTATGGAGAACAGTACGGAGGTTCCTTAAAAAACTAAAAATAGAACTACCATACGACCCAGCAATCCCACTACTGGGCATATACCCTGAGAAAACCATAATTCAAAAAGAGTCATGTACCACAATGTTCATTGCAGCTCTATTTACAATAGCCAGGACATGGAAGCAACCTAAGTGTCCATCGACAGATGAATGGATAATGAAGATGTGGCACGTATATACAATGGAATATTACTTAGCCATAAAAAGAACGAAATTGAGTTTTTGTAGTGAGGTGGATGGACCTAGAGTCTGTCATACAGAGTGAAGTAAGTCAGAAAGAGAAAAACAAGTACCGTATGCTAACACCTATATATGGAATAAAAAAAAAAAGGTTATGAAGAACATAGGGGCAGGACAGGAATGAAGCTGCAGATGTAGAGAATGGACTTGAGGACACGGGGAGGGGGAAGGGTAAGCTGGGACGAAGTAAGAGAGTGGTATGGATATATATACACTACCAAATGTAAAATAGATAGCTGGTCGGAAGCAGCCACATAGCACAGGGAGATCAGCTCAGTGCTCTGTAACAACCTAGAGCAATGGGATTGGGAGGGTGGGAGGGAGATGCAAGAGAGAGGAGATATGGGGATATATGTATATGTATAGCTGATTCACTTTCCTATAAAGCAGAAACTAACACACCATTGTAAAGCAACTATACTCCAATAACGATGTTTAAAAAAAAAAAGAAAAGAAATGCATCTACTTCTTCCTTAGGTTCTGTTTTTCTCTAGCTTTCTTTCCCCTTTCCCTTTACATTTGGGCTATTTCCGTAGACCCTCCTTCTTGCCAAGGACCCTCAGTTCCCATCAACACACATAAAACACAAAGGTTCTAAAGAGAACATTTAATTTGATTATAAGCAAATAATCCCAACAGAAAACTATGTATAATTTCATGTTACTACTGATAAACAGCAGGTGTTGCTTGTCTTTTTTTAAGGGATTATTTGTACCTCATGTTTTACCAAAATTACCCTATGTGACGTTTTGTTGCTAAGTCCCTTCTTAATATTATACCACAAATATCCAAGACAACTAACTTTAGCCTCTACAAAAGATGCAATTCTTTGTTTTTGACTATCTCGCTGCTGATTCATCATCAACACACATATTGGTATTGTCCTGTTACTTGGACCTGATTCATCATCAACACACATACTGGTATTGTCCTGTTACTTGGTCCCATTTGTGACAGAGACATACAGATGTGCCTATTAGCTGACTGACATCAGAGGAACAGACTGTGTCCATTTGCTGTTTTCAAGGAAGGCCAAATGATCTCTAAAACTTTCTAATAGAACCTCTGCTTTATCTAATAAGCAGACTTAATGATTCTTAGTTCTGAGTTTTCGAATCTCTATATTTCTCCAACTGCCTCAAGGTACGCCATGAAAGTGTTCAGGAAATTAGCAAATGAAATTAACTTTAGTTCAACCTAAACTTGGTTGGATGTCTTCAATTTGAAGGTAGTAAATCCATTAAATTAAATAAAAATATGGTGGAAAAATTAAAAGATAGGAAAAAATTCTATCTTTTATCCTAGTTTTCCTCTGTAAAATCCTACTTTTCCTCTGTAGTAGAAACATATACTGATTTACTAAAGCTTAGTGGACTGTAAAATAAACAAAACAAAAGTAAAAATAATTAAAAAAAAACCTTGATATATCTATAATTGGGTGTTGAAAGTTCTAACCCTATTCTCCCCTCTGTGGACTATAATCCCTAAAACTGAGCCATGCTGCTGTAATGACTTTGACTAACTGGAGGAAATGAGCCTACAATGAGATTGCAGAAAATTGCAAAAAATAATGAGGAATAGAAATGTTTTTTAATATTAAATAATATTCCAAATGTTAAATATCAGAACAACAGGCAGGCATCGTAGATCTCCCCTGGTCTCCCAGGTTCTGATGTAAACAGGGACTTGCTTAGTTACAAGTGATCTTTGCTTTACCCAGAGATGTACAAAATGTCCAAATTAAACAGTCCCTTTTATCTTGAATGTATATGATATAAAATACTCCTAAGGCTTACCAACAGACCTAAGGTATATATTGAGATAACTCATAGATGAAACAGACTTATCATAGCATCCCATGGTACCCCTGGGTTAAAATACATATATTTTAACCGAGAAGAACCTGGTTCGTGCTGAATGTTGCTTTTTGCAGGATTTTATCACAATAATTCTTCAATCAACACTTCTATTTAAATAGTTATTTTCTAGCCTTCTTCCGGTGAATATTTTGGTGTACTGGGTGAGGAAAAAAACAACAACAGTTTTTGCAAGATAAAAACATTGGCATTTTCACCCAAATAAAAGGTGATATAAATTTCATAGTTATTATTTTTTAAATGCTTGATATTTGTGTGAACTTATATTTGTGTGAACTTATATCCGTTGGCTGTGTAAGTATCTTATTCTGCCTTAAGATCCTCGGGAGGATCTTAAGGCTGAATAAGATACTTACACAGCCAACGGATATAAGCTAAGCAGTTTTCATCAGGGACTCACGATGGCTCCAGAAATGTGATTCAGGCCTCATATGTCCAAAGAATAACTGATAGATGATGTGTCAAATTTAAAGTGGACACACATTCTTTCCTATCTAGAAAGAGAGTCTATTTTGCCACCCCCTGGATCTGGGCTGGGCTGAAACTGCTTTACCAACAGAATAACAGAATACAGCAAAAATGATGCCTTTAAGAGGCCTGGCAGCTCTTGCTTTTTCTCTTGGAAGCCAGCTGCCATTTAAGAAGTATGCCCACCCTGAGCCCATCATGCTCTGATAATGAGCATGAGACACTACATGGAGAAAGAGTCCAATGAAACCAAAGGCGCCAGATATGTGTGTGAAGAAGCTCTCCTGGAAGTGGACTAGCTACCCTCCTGCCCCCTTCCCCATCCCCTCCTCCTTTCCTGCCTCAGCCTAGGACACAAGGAGCAGAAAGGAGCTGTCCAGCTAAGCCCTTTCTGAATTCCTGACCCATAAAATCGTCATCAAAATATAATGGTTGAAAAATATATATATATATATATAATGGCTGTTTTAAACCTCTAATTTTTAGGGTGGTTTGCTAAAACAAATGGATAAACTAAGAGATGATTCATTTTGCATTATTTAAAGGTTAGCTTTATAATAACTTTTAAAGCAAGGAGGTATTAAGAGCAAATTGGATATTTTTTTCCCTGTAGACTAGTATATGATTACCAGGAGAATAATTACCTTTTTAGCTAAATTTGACTTCACTTCTCCTAATCTAGTCTAATCTACTAAATGAAGACACTAGATTTTAGGTTGAGCAGCATGAGCTGTTTATATATTTTGGAGATTAATCCTTTGTCAGTTGATTCGTTCGTAAATATTTTCTCCCATTCTGAGGGTTGTCTTTTAGTCTTGTTTCTAGTTTCCTTTGCTGTGCAAGAGCTTTTAAGTTTCATTAGCTCCCATTTGTTTATTTTTGTTTTTATTTCCATTACTCTAGGAGGTGGATCAAAAAAGATCTTGCTGTGATTTATGTCAAAGAGTGTTCTGCCTATGTTTTCCCCTAAGAGTTTTACAGTGTCTGGTCTTACATTTAGGTCTTTAATCCATTTTGAGTTTATTTTTGTGTATGATGTTAGGGAGTGTTCTAATTTCATTCTTTTACATGTAGCTGTCCAGTTTTCCCAGAATCACTTATTGAAGAGGCTGTCTTTTCTCCATTGTATGTCCTTGCCTCCTTTATCAAATATAGGGTGACCATATGTGCATGGGTTTTTTCTCTGGGCTTTCTATCCTGTTCCATTGATCAATATTTCTGTTTTTGTGTCACTACCATACTGTCTTGATGACTGTAGCCCTGTAGTATAGTCTGAAGTCAGGGAGTCTGATTCCTCCAGCTCAGTTTTTTTCCCTCAAGATTGCTTTGGCTATTCGGGGTGTTTTGCGTTTCCATACAAATTGTGAGATTTTTTTGGTTCCAGTTCTGTAAAAAATGCCACTGGTAATTTGAGAGGGATTGCATTGAATCTGTAGATTTCTTTGGGTAGTATAGTCATTTTCACAATATTGATTCTTCCAATCCAAGAACACAGTATATCTCTCCATCTGTTTATGTCATCTTTGATTTCTTTCATCAGTGTCTTATAGTTTTCTAAGTACAGGTCTTTTACCTCCTTAGGTAGGTTTATTCCTAGGTATTTTATTCTTTTTGTTGCAATGGTGAATGGGATTGTTTCCTCATTTCTCTTTCTGATCTTTCGTTGTTAGTGTATAGGAATGCAAGAGATTTCTGTGCATTAATTTTATATCCTGCAACTTTACCAAATTCATTTATTAGCTCTAGTAGTTTTCTGGTGGCATCTTTAGGATTCTCTATGTATAGTATCCTGTCATCTGCGAACAGTGACAGTTTTACTTATTCTTTTCCAATTTGTATCCCTTTTATTTCCTTTTTTCTCTGATTGCCGTGGCTAGGACTTCCAAAACTATGTTGAATAATAGTGGCGAGAGTGGACATCCTTGTCTTGTTCCTGATCTTAGAGGAAATGCTTTCAGTTTTTCACCATTGAGAATGATGTTTGCTGTGGGTTTGTCGTATATGGTCTTTATTATGTTGAGGTAGGTTCCCTCTATGCCTACTTTCTGGAGTGTTTTTTATCATAAGTGGGTGTTGAATTTTGTCAAAAGCTTTTTCTGCATCTATTGAGAAGATCATGTGGTTTTTATTCTTCAATTTGTTAATATGGTGTATCACATTGATTGATTTGCGTATATTGAAGAATCCTTGCATCCCTGGGAAAAATCCCACTTGATCATGGTATATGATCCTTTTAATGTGTTGTTGGATTCTGTTTGCTAGTATTTTGTTCAGGATTTTTGCATCTATATTCATCAGTGATATTGGTCTGTAATTTTCTCTTTTTTTGTAGTATCTCTGTCTGGTTTTGGTATCAGGATGATGGTGGCCTTGTAGAATGAGTTTGGGAGTGTTCCTTCCTCTGCAATTTTTTGGAAGAGTTTAAGAAACATGGGTGTTAGCTCTTCTCTAAATGTTTGATAGAATTCACCTGTGAAGCCATGTGGTCTTGGACTTTTGTTTGTTGGAAGATTTTTAATCACAGTTTCAACTTCATTACTTGTGATTGGTCTGTTCCTGTTTTCTATTTCTTCCTGGTTCAGTCTTGGAAGGTTATACCTTTCTAAGAATTTGTCCATTTCTTCCAGGTTGTCCACTTTTTTGGCATAGAGTTGCCTGTGGTAATCTCTTAGGATGCTTTGTATTTCTGCGATGTCCATTGTAACTTCTCCTTTTTCATTTCTAATTTTATTGATTTGAGTCCTCTCCCTCTTTTTCTTGATGAGTCTGGCTAAAGGTTTATCAATTTTGTTTATCTTCTCAAAGAACCAGCTTTTAGTTTTATTGATCTTTGCTATTGTTTCCTTTGTTTCTATTTCATTTATTTCTGCTCTGATCTTTATGATTTCTTTCCTTCTACTAACTTTGCATTTTGTTTGTTCTTTCTCTAGTTCCTTTAGGCGTAAGGTTAGATTGTTTATTTGAGATTTTTCTTGTTTCTTGAGGTAGGATTGTATTGCTATAAACTTTCCTCTTAGAACTGCTTTGCTGCATCTCATAGGTTTTAGATCATCGTGTTTTCGTTGTAATATGTCTCTAGGTAATTTTTGATTTCCTGTTTGATTTCTTCAGTGATCTCTTGGTTATTTAGTAACAGCCTCCATATGTTTGTGTTTTTTACATTTTTTTCCCTGTAATTGATTTCTAATCTCATAGCATTGTGGTCGGAAAACATGCTTCATACAATTTCAATTTTCTTAAGTTTACCAAGGCTTGATTTGTGACCCAAGATGTGATCTATCCTGGAGAATGTTCCATGTGCACTTGAGAAGAAAGTGTAATCTGCTGTTTTTGGATGGACTATCCCATAAATATCTATTAAATCTACCTGGTCTATTGTTTCATTTAAAGCTTGTGTTTCCTTATTAATTTTCTGTCTGGATGATCTGTCCATTGGTGTAAATGAGGTGTTAAAGTCCCCCACTATTATTGTGTTACTGTTGATTTCCTCTTTTATAGCTGTTAGCAGTTGCCTTATGTATTGAGGTGCTCCTGTGTTGGGTGCATATGTATTTATAATTGGTCTATCTCCTTCTTGGATTGATCCCTTGATCATTATGTAGCATCCTCCCTTGTCTCTTGTAACATTCTTTATTTTAAAGTCAATTTTGTCTGATATGACTATTGCTACTCCAGCTTTCTTTTGATTTCCATTTGCATGGAATATCTTTTCCATCCCCTCGCTTTCAGTCTGTATGTGTCCCTAGGTCTGAAGTGGGTCTCTTGTAGACAGCATATATATGGGTCTTGTATTTGTATCCATTCAGCAAGCCTGTGTCTTTTGGTTGGAGCATTTAATCCATTCACGTTTAAGGTAAGTATCAATATGTATGTTCTTATGACCATTTTCTTAATTGTTTGGGGTTTGTTTTTGTAGGTCCTTTTCTTCTCTTGTGTTTCCCACTTAGAGAGGTTCCTTTAGCATTTGTTGTAGAGCTGGTTTGGTGGAGCTGAATTCTCTTAGCTTTTGCTTGTCTGTAAAGCTTTTGATTTCTCCATCAAATCTGAATGAGATCCTTGCCGGGTAGAGTAATCTTCGTTGTAGGTTCTTCCCTTTCATCACTTTCAATATGTCATACCACTCCCTTCTGGCTTGTAGAGTTTCTGCTGAGAAATCAGCTGTTAACCTTATGGGAGTTTCCTTGTATGTTATTTGTCTTTTTTCCCTTGTTGCTTTCAATAATTTGTCTTTGGCTTTAATTTTTGTCAGTTTGATTACTATGTGTCTCAGCGTGTTTCTCCTTGGGTTTATCCTGCCTGGGACTCTCTGTGCTTCCTGGACTTGCGTGGCTATTTCTCTTCCCATTTTAGGGAAGTTTTCGACTATAATCTCTTCAAATATTTTCTCGGGTCCTTTCTCTCTCTCTTCTCCTTCTGGGACCCCTATAATGCGAATGTTGTTGCCTTTAATGTTGTCCCAGAGGTCTCTTAGGCTGTCTTCATTTCTTTTCATTCTTTTTTCTTTATTCTGTTCCACGGCAGTGAATTCTATCATTCTGTCTTCCAGGTCACTTATCCATTCTTCTGCCTCAGTTATTCTGCTATTGATTCCTTCTAGTGTAGTTTTCATTTCAGTTATTGTATTGTTCATCTCTGTTTGTTTGGTCTTTAATTCTTCTAGGTGTTTGTTATTTAATTCTTCTAGGTCTTTGTTAAACATTTCTTGCATCTTCTCGATCTTTGCCTCCATTCTTTTTCCAAGGTCGTGGATCATCTTCACTATCATTATTCTGAATTCTTTTTCTGGAAGGTTGCCTATGTCCACTTCATTCAGTTGTTTTTCTGGGGTTTATCTTGTTCCTTCGTCTGGTACATAGTCTTCTGCCTTTTCATTTTGTCTATCTTTCTGTGAATGTCTCTCTCAGAGTTCCTGAGGCCACAAGTCCAAAACCAAGGTGCCGGCAGGGCCACACCCACTCCATAGGCTTTAGGAAGGAATCCTTCCATGCTTCTTCCAGCTCCTGGGGGTTACTTGTCGACACAGCTCCTGGGGGTTCCTTGTCGACACAGCACTCCTGGGGGTTCCTTGTCGACACAGCACCAATCTCTGCCTCTTTCTTCTATCAGCTTTACCTCTGTGATTCTGTGTCCTCTCCTCTTCTTGTAAGCACACCAGTCATTAGACTTAAGGTCCATTTCAAATCTAGTATGATATCACTGCATGATCCTTAACCCTGTTTCCAAATAAGGTCATGTTCTGAGGCTACCAATAGACACGAATTTTAGGGGGAGACTATTCAATTCACTATGGGGTATAAATTGAAAATGAAAACTGAAACTGGAGATAGGAGGAAAAATTAGAAAACCATGAAATAATAAAGTTCAGAAATGAGGAAAGTCAGAGCTAAGGTATTGCCTGTGGGGATTCCATTGTATTTTATAAGTAGATATATACACCATGGTTGCTATTACAGGCAGTAAGTTAATGATTGAGGTATGTTCAGGAAGCAGCAGGAGGCCAAAGGAGACCCTAGAGCCAGCTGGAGGAAGAGGTTGGTTAGAGAAGGTTTCTAAGAGATCATGAAGCATTGATAGGCAAAGGAGAGGGAGGAGGCTTCACTCCAGAGAACAGGTGGAATAAAGACATAGAAGTAAAATTCAGTGCAATGGCATGTGGAGAAAACTATAAACAATTTGATGTTGTTGGGGTACAAAATGTAAGGCATAGATGAGCAGTAATGTCCTACTGTATAGCACGGAGAAGTATCTTCACTATCCTGCAATAAACCATAATGGAAACGAATATATAGGTATATGTATGGCTGAATCACTTTGCTGTACAGTAGAAATTAACACAATTGTACTTGTGTGCCAGCCCCCAGATCTCCTACCTGACACTGACTTACTACTTGAAACTTTATTTATTGCACCATGTTGGTGTGGTGGGCAGGGTGGGGCCTGCCCTAGATATAGGGGCCCTGCTGAGCGGTTCCCCACCCCAGGTGCCGGGTGCCTGACCAGATTCCCCCCAGTGCTGCTGCTATCCCCATGCTACCCAGGCCTCCACCTCCCGAGGGAGCCTCCAAGAGCCTTGCTGTTTACATGGAGCCATTTAAGGCTTTGAGCAGGGGAGTGGCATGGTCCCAATTTCCTCTTAGAATGATTCATCTGGCAAGCAGAATAAAGGTTAGATTGGAGAAGGGAGGTTAATTAGGATGCATTTGTAATCCAGGCAAAAGATGATCAGGGCCTGATTAGGGCAGCCATCACAGATTTAGAGAGGAAAATGTGGAATCAAGAAGTAAAAAGAGCAGGATGTGGTGATTCATGGTGTGGGGGAGCAAAACTTGCCACTCCAAAATGTCTCTTTGGCATGCATATTATTTCAAGTTGAAAACAATCATAGCCCAAAAGACCCAAGAAGAAACTTTGACCTTCCCACTAACTGCCCAAGAAATTTAGACAGAGAGCCTGTTACAGGAATAGAGCTATCAGCAGACATATCTGCGAAGAATATGGACTAGGTGTGGTGGGGGAAACTCAGAGATCAGAGTCCACTCTGTGTCCCACTGTCTCCGCAGAGCCCAGCAAACATTTACTTACAAAACATTTGCTTTCTCATCTCCATGTGAATTGCCTTCCTCCCCTTGGAAGTCCCACACCCTCACCACCAACATCCTCTTTTGTCTTCAGCTGAAGATGGTACTTAAAGTAAAGGTTTTGGCCATTTGGGCGAGTGACTCGGTTTTCCTGGGTCTCTCCCATGTACACATGTTATTAAACTCTGTTTGATTTTCTCCTGTTAATCTGTCTCACGTCAAGTTAATTCTTAGACCAGTCAGAAGAACTTAGAAGGGTAGAGGAAATTTTCTTCCTCCCCAACAATGGGATGTTGGGGATCAGGACAAGGGAAGAATCAAGGCTGTCAACCGGAATGGGTGATGGGTGATGGTGACACCACCCACTGAAACAGAGAATACAGAAGCAGGTTTGCAGTACAGATGATAATGAGTTTATTTTATAATACTTTGAGTTTGTGGTACCCGTAGGGGAGATAGCCAGAAGGCAGGGTATATACACAAGTTTGAAACTTGAAGGAAGGATCAAGGTTAGAGATACAAATGTACAAGGCCTCAGGATACTAAAGGAGGCAGGGGCAAAGTTAAGATTTCTAAGGTAGAAATTTCAGAATGAGAAGGAAAATGGGCTAAGGATGGAACTTCATATTCCACAGAGGCATATGTATAAAGACAATATACCATAAAGATGGTACCACATGTAAATGGGAAAAGAAAAGTTGTTTAATAGATGACATTGGGGGGAAAATGGCTCACGAATGAAGAAGATAAAGCTGTACTAATGCACACACTAATACACAAATATGAAATGTTAAACTACAAACTTAATAGATGAAAAAGCAAGAGGATGTCTTTGCAAATTAGGAGTGGAGAGCTCCTTAAATAAAACTTCACAAGCATAAACCGTAAGACAAAGCAGTGTGATTAATTGGATTTAAGGGAATCTGTGCAATGAAGAACAGCATGAACAACATCAATGAACAAATGACAAACTGGAAGAAGATGTGTGCAATGCCTAAAACCGACAAGGAAGGAATAGCCAACATTTTCAAGAAACTCCTAAAAATGAATTAGAAAAAGGCAGCAAGCTTAATGGTACATAGGCAATTTACAGAAATCAAAAGCCAAAGGGCCAACAAATAACATGAAGAGATATGTAAATCCATTTAGATATGTAAATCCATGAAGAGAAATGCAAATCAACACAACAATGCTCTATGGCTGGACAATCACTGGCAACAATAAAGCAGCTGGATAACGCCAGGGGAAGGCAGGATGCAGAGACGCAGGGATCCTCGTGCACTGCTGGTGGGGCAACCTGGTGAACCTGTTCTCTATGGCCATCTGCAGAATTGTGCCAAACTGTACAACTTTGTCAACTTGTACAAGACTACTCAACATTGATAAAGCGCATGCTATTTGACACATACATTCCTCTTCAGGAATCATCCTGCAGGGGGATTAAGAACCTAACAAGTATTAAAAAGTTGCTGTTTAACTCCAAGCTCAGGCTTCTCAACTCAGCAAGATTACCATCCTCTCTTTGCGTTCTCTGTTCCCAGACTGTCCTGGAAACTGACTCCAGCCAGTTATCTGGACCAATCATAAGGCTCACCTCTTTTGTTTTCTGTCTCTCAGAGTTCACATTTTTGTACTGCCTAAATAGAATGTCTGAAAACAGTTGTTTTATATGTTTTATCTTATTTTTTAGTTGTTTACAGTGGGAGGACAATTCCTATAAAAGTGAATCCTTCATGATTTTTTTTTGTTGTTGTTGTTCTATAAATACTTATTGGGGGAAGGGTGGGGGAATTCTTCATGATTTGAAAGAAAACTTTAACCTACATATTGTTGAATAAATGATTGAATTAAAAAAAAAGTTGCTGTTTAAGAATAGTTACTATAGCATCATTTGCAATTTAAAAAATTGGTAAAAACTTAAATGTCCATCAATAGGCACCTGCTAATTATAAAGTACTCGTGCTTAGATAAAAAAGTATATTCAGCTTGAATGCAAAAGCACAACTTCTGGGATAAAGAAGCAATCTTCCCAGTTCAGAATCCCACGTTTTAGTTATGGTATAGTTCTCTATGACAGCAGTTGGCAAACTTTTTCTGTAAAGGGACAGAAAATACATATTTTAGGCTTTGTGGGCACATGGTTTCTATCACAGCTACTCAAATCTGTCATTGTAATGTGAAAGCAGCCACAGATAATACTTAGCTAAATGAGCACAACTGTGTTTCAATAAAATTGTATTTATAAAAACAGGCAGCAGGCTGGATCTGGTACACAGCTATAGTTTGTCTACCCCTGCTCTATAGAATAAGGAGATCTTTATGAGTCCTGGTTCTGCAAGCAGTTAGTTACTCTTGGGCAACTTATTTCTTCTTTCCTATTTCACCTCATTGTAAGAATTAAATAGCATATGTGAATACAAATGAACTACGAAATGATATAAAAATATAGCCTGCAGGACTTCCCTGGTGGCACAGTGGTTAAGAATCCACCTGCCTGTGCAGGGGACACAGGTTCGATCCCTGGTCTGGGAAGATCCCACATGCCGGAGAGCAACTAAACCCGTGCGCCATAACTACTGAGCTGGCACTCTAGAGCCTGCGAGCCTCAACTACTGAGCCCGTGCACCACAACTACTGAAGCCCACGCGCCTAGAGTCCGTGGGCCACAACAAGAGAAGCCACCACAATGAGAAGCCCGCACACCGCAACGAAGAGTAGCCCCCCCTCGCCGCAACTAGAGAAAGCCCGCGCACAGCAACAAAGACCCAACGCGGCCAAAAATTAATTAATTAATTTTTTAAAAAGACCACTGCCAAGATTAAAAAAAAAATATATATATATATATATATCGCCTGCTTTTACCATTTCCAAATGTTTCTATTGTTACATTTACTTCACTACAGCCTTATGACCCACCTCTGAAGGTAAGTATTTTTTTTTTTTTTTTTTGAAGGTAAGTATTTGATGTGCCTTTATCTGTCTGAGAAGCCTGTTAAATAGTCACAAATCATTCTACACAATGCTGGTCTTTGTTCACAGTCTTGTAACCATGAGTTTTTATCAAAGTCTATTCAGATCATTCCTGGATTATTCCCATTTTTCTAATAATTTGTAGAACTGTGCAGTCAGACAGATGCCTATGCTTAGAAGGACTCGATGCTTGGTATGGGATTACCAGATACAAACCAGTAGATAAGCAACAAGGATTTAATGTAGAGCACAGGGAATTATACCCAATATCTTGTAATAACCTATAATGGAATATAGTCTGCAAAAAACCTGAATCACTATGTTCTATCCCTGCAACTAACACAATATTGTAAATCAATTATACTTCAATTTGAAAAAAAAACAAAACAGACTCCATGCTTGGTGTAGGGGAAGAAATATAATTTTCCTTCTGCCCTCACAGGTTCTTGACTGAGACACCTCCCCACAACTTGTAATAAAAGACACATTAATAGGAGAAAAACAAACAGAAGTTTTATAACAAGTATACCTCCTGTAGAGGTGGGAGAGACCCATGACCCTAACCCTAACCCTAACCCTAAACCCTAACCCTAACCCTAACCCTCCAACTAAAGACAGAAGATGCTGGCATGGGGGAGACCAGTTTGGGGAGGTTATCAGGCAAAGCACAGTAAACAAGGATGAGGCTGTACACACATTTAAGTCTCTGCCTTCCTCATCGATAGGAGTTTCTAGAGATTTGGAGTCATCTTTCTGCTCCCAGTACAGAGAAGGAGACACCCTTACAAATGGAGATTTCCTTTACAACTGTAAATGTCTCTTACAAAAGGGTAATTCCTACTTGGTTTCAGAGTTTCTACTGTGTCTGCTGTTTATTGAAAATAACCAGTTGAAGATAATCCTTATGCCAAAGAGACATATTTGGGGTTGGCAAATTCTGTTCCCCTCCATTGGTTTAATGTTCTGTTGTTGCTGTCTTGAAATTCTTAATAATTTTTGAACAAGGGCCCCTGCATTTTCACAAATTATGTAGGTAGTCCTGCTCTTACGCACTAGGAAGAAAAAGTAACTTCCCATTTCACATTTATAACACCTCCAAGCCACACAAAATGTTTGACAGTAAGAAAACTTAGATGACCTTTATTCCTATGTGTGACCCCACAGAAATGTTTCCTGTATTCTTTCATCTCTTGAGTCTGGTTTCCCTGCAGAAAATTAAAAGGAGGAAAGCTCTTTAAATTATATTAGGCTTATGGACACACCCCACCCCAAATTGGCAGAAATAAATAGCAGATTTACAGATGCTCAGCTATAAATACTAAAGGGTATTTTTGTCCGCTTACTGGAAATATAAAAAGACTTGATCCATAAAGGTAATCATAATAAATATTTTTCAGTGTTATGACAGTATTGAGAATGTAAAACCAAGTCATAATTACATACTATTTGCATAGTTATAGATAGCTTAGTTATTTTGTGGTCAAAATGCAAATACATACTGTCAAAGTGCTAAATTAAACGCTTCCTAGGAATTTACCCCGCTATTCACATAGAAGGCAAAAAAGTGTGCTGGTTGGAACGCTCTAGTACTCTCCTGATACTGTCTGGCACACAGAGGAAAATCAGTTGATTGTGTTTGACCAGAAAGCAAGTGTGAACAATGATTGATTCTGTCTTAGAAGAAGAAAGGAAGCTGCTGGTGGGACACAGGCATTGTCCAACAGCAATGGCAAGGTCTCACTGGTCAGCCTTTGATTTCCAAACCACACTGACCAGTTTCCAGCGCTGACTAGTTTCCAGCAATCCGCAATAAGGTATTCAAAAGTAAACAGACAGCTGTGTTTTTTAAAGGTCGGGGGAGGGGCTACTCCTTTCTTTTTTTTTTTGCATCTAAAGTGATTTAATGATGATAAAACCAATCACAGAGGAACAGGATGCCGAGACTACACTTTTCCAGCATCTCTATGTACCTAATCCACTTAGAGTCCAACCTCAAATAAACTCACATTTGGAGGGTGGGAGGAGGCGGCTACTCTCGTGTCTTATTTACCATGAGGATAAGACACTCCTGTTTTAAAGAAAACATGTTTAGGTACAATGAGCCAACCTACTTTTTGTAAGTAAGTAGCTTACAAGTCAAGGGAAGACAAAACAATATGACTTCAATAGTACTCAATACAAAAGTTGTTTAAAATTAACTTTCTACACTCAGGTAGGCCAATATTTGCTAGTGATGTAGCCCCAGAAATGTTACCCTTAGATTCATCCTTGCCTATTTATGTCCCAAAGAAAAGAATGCTCTAACCTAATTACAGACATTGTATACTTGCATATACTTAGGTATAAATGTACATATATATGCATATATATATATATATACACACACACACACACACACATACACACACACACATATATACACACATATAGTAGCTGTGAATATTTCAATTTCTCCTATGTTACATAAAAAGCATTGCTCAGTCATGGCTATTTCTTTACAATTTATAATATTCCTACTGATTTCCGTGTGCATATCCAAGCAGCATTTCTAAAGTTTATGTAGGTGTTTCCCTTCTTCCTATTCCAGAATTTTCACCATTTACCTTAAAAATGTTAACTCTTCGTGAAATCACAAATAATGTCCATTTAAATGATTAAAAGTCTTTAGCTGAAACACAATTAGTCTAGAAATTCTTTTGGTACAGCTTTGGATATGAAGGAAGGACTCCTTGCAGATTGATTCAGATCAGTCAGTTCTGAATATTTAAAACTTTAGAATATATTGGAGCATTTAGGTCTTGAGATGGATTCATCCCATCATTTATTTTAGCAATCCAAGTTTCTCTGTATCTCATGGCTGGCTAGTTCTATTCTAGGACTTTAATCTTTCAGTAAAGTTGGTAAAAAATGAGCAACTTTCATCCGGAGTCTTTGTGGGGAGTCCCTGCTTTCTGAAAAGTCATTTTTATCTGACATTTTCTCACCTAAACTTCCCATTAACATCTATAGTGCATCACGCCATTATAGTGTCATGTAGCTTGAGTCTTCAAAAAAAAATTTTTTTTTGATTTATTGGTTTAATGTTTAGTATTTTATTAGGTTTTAGGTTTTGAAAATTACTACTCTCTGTATGATATACCAGAATTCTTGATAAAGAATTCTTGCTAATCAGGCCAGATAATAAAGAAATGTTCTATTCTAAGAAATTATACAAGTCAAACACTCATTTTCTTCATTTATGCTCAAGGGTAAGTTACATACGCACTTTTTTTTTGCATCTGGCTCAAAATTAATTTTAGTTAAATGGGGAGCTGATCCACTTCTTTAAAAATCTTTTTTTAGGAAATTTAAGTATAGTTGATACAACTTAGTGATTCAATATTTAAAAATCTTTTTTATGGACTTGAGGACACGGGGAGGGGGAAGGGTAAGCTGGGACAAAGTGAGAGAGTGGCATGGACATATACACACTACCAAATGTAAAATACATAGCTAGTGGGAAGCAGCCGCATAGCACAGGGAGATCAACTTGGTGCTCTGTGACCACCAAGAGGGGTGGGATAGGGAGGGTGGGAGGGAGACACAAGAGGGAGGAGATATGGGGATATATGTATATGTATAGCTGATTCACTTTGTTATAAAGCAGAAACTAACACACCATTGTAAAGCAATTATACCTCAATAAAGATATTTTTAAAAAATCTTTTTTAACCTATTTGTAGTAGAGAATCTATATTGAAGAAAATTTTAGACCTCCACTGCAGAACACAAAGAACTGGAATCAATTTAAAGATGTATTAACGTAAGAATATCGTCTTTCTACTTCTATCAGAAAATAAAGCATGATAAAATGACTATAATGAAAACAGTTTCATTCAGGCACTTAATAGAAAGATCAATAAAAAAAAGAGAATACAGAAATAGAGTAAAATAATTCAAGGATTTAGTAAATGATAGGAGTAACATTTTGTATCAGTAGCAAGAATATGGATTATTCAATAAATTATATTAGAACAACAAAATACCTGTCTGGGGAAAATAACAAAACAAATTTATTTCTCACTCCCTACAACAAAAATAAATTTAAGAAGTATTAAAGATTTTAATTTAATAAAAAATTAAAGCAAATACACAGGAAAGTTCAAGTTGTCTTTTTTAAAAGTATAATCTTGAGTAGGAGTGGCTTTTCTAATTAAGATGCAAAACCCAAAGTCATAAAACACGAGTTCTCAACCTTGGCTGTACATTAGAATCACCTGAGGAACTTGTAAAAAGTTTCAATCCTTAGACTCCACCTTGGACAAAATGAATCAGAACCTCTGGGGATGGAGTCCAAGTCTCTGTTTTGGTTTTGTTTGATTGTTTGTTTGATTGATTTTTTAAAATGTCTCTGGGTGATTTTAATACACAGTTAGGCTTGAGAACAATTGCCATAAAAGAAAACCTTCAGCTTATCTTGCATATCACTCTGGAAACTATCTCCGGTATTCTTTGCCAAGAGGGGCCCAATTGTCATTTTTACTTTGCAGCTGCCACACTGCACCCTTCTCTCTCAGAGGCTTGCTACCTTCTTGGCCTTCATCCAGAAACAAAAGGACAGATCCTCTCCACCCTCAGAATGTTGAAAATCTTTTAAGGGTCCATCAGTAGGGATGCTGGCAGGAAACAGGAAGGCATGCTCAAATTGGGTAATTTGAGAAGAATTTAATAAACAGATTGTGTACAGATGGATTCATTCATATCTTGATTGTGGTGGTGATTACATGTGATAAAATTTTATAAGACTACACACAAACACATGAGTGAACGTGAAAACTGACAAAATCTGAGGAAGGTCTATAGTCTAGTCAATAGTATTGTACCAGTGTTTTTTTTTTTTTTTTTTTTGGCGGTACGCGGGCCTCTCACTGCTGTGGCCTCTCCCGTCACGGAGCACAGGCTCCGGACACACAGGCCCAGTGGCCATGGCTCACGGGCCCAGCCACTCCACGGCATGTGGGATCCTCCCAGACCAGGGCACGAACCCGCGTCCCCTGCATCCGCAGGCGGACTCCCAACCACTGTGCCACCAGGGAAGCCCTGTACCAGTGTATTTTGATACCCTTATATATATGTAAGATGTTATCATCAGGGGAAGCTGGGTGAAGGTACACAGAACCTCTCTGTACTATTTTTGCAAGTTCTTGTGAGTCTTTAATTTTTTCAAAATAAAAAGTTCAAAAAAAGAGAGAGACTGTATATGAAGATGTGAGTTAAGGAGCAGGAAAATCACACAAGGGATGCTGTAGCAACCCAGAACTCAGCAACCGGTCCCAATTTCCCCTTCCTGGGCCTGAAATAACAAGAGAGAGGGTGAGAGCACAAGCACAGACTGTATGGAAAGGGCTATCTGACACATACTATGACCTTGAGACAAGGGATGCCCGGTGGGCCAAGACATGGAGTTCATTGAAACTGAGACCTGGCTCATTGTCCAAGACTGAGCAAAATTAGTTTGGGGACCTGAGAGGAACTATAAAGTTTGAAACAGCCACTGGAATGGAATTTAGGAGGTAGGGAAAGATTTTATAGGGAGGCAACCTGGGAAAAGTAAATAATTGCCAAACACATTCATTATCACACTTTAAGCTGTATTAATCCTACCAGCATTATATGATTGTATTAGTTTAATTGTATTAATCCTACCAGCATTATATGATTGTATTAGTTTCAGAGAAACAGAACCAATACGAGTTACATATATAATTTACATAAATATATTCATGTGATCATATGATTATGGAGGTTGAGAAGGCTCAAGATCTGTAGTCAGAAAACTGGACACCAGGAGAGCCAATGTGTAGTTCCAGTCTGAGTCCAAAGACCTGAGGACCAGGAAAGCTGATGATGTAAGCTCCAGTTGGAAAGCTGACAGACTCAAGACCCCAAAAAAGCTGATATTTCAGTGTGAGTCTGGAGTCTGGAAAAGACCACTCACCTAAAAGCACTCAGGCAGGAGGAGCTCCCTCTTACTTGTGGGAAAGTCAGGCTCTTTGTTCCCTCCAGACCTTCAACTGATTGAATGAGGCCCACCCACGTTAGGGAGTACAATCTGCTTTAGTCAGTCTGCCAATTTAAATGTTAATCTCATCCAGAAATACCATCGCAGATACATTGAGAATAATGTTTAACCATATATCTGGGCACCCTGTGGCCTAGTCAAATTGACACATACAATTAACCACCATAATTATGGACATATAACTTTTTCTTACCAAGGAGTAACTCATCAGAATAGATAATTGAATGCTCCATTACTTTGTTTCACTCATAGTGAGATACTGCAAATAATAAAACCCTTGGCTATTGTCACTGGAGGAGTCAGATGATACTTTAAGATAAAATACATTTTTCTCTCATTTATGCTGGCTATCTTTTCTCTAAGAGCTGGAAATTGACTTCAAATATGTTTTGCCTTGAGTACTAACTTGGAAATGTACTTACTGGCCTAAGAAACTCATCTCTGCTTTGGGTTGGCCCCAGTAGGATTGTACTCATATGTGCATATAACATTCCATCAGTGATCAACCTGATACAAACCATACAGGGCTCTTAATCCAAGAAATGGTGACTCAGAGATGTAACACTCTGGGCACTTATATTGCCTATGGTTTTGCAAACCCAATATTACTTAATCTTTTTAGAAGAGTGCGTAGCTGACCTTGAATCCCATTGTGCGTGCCACAAACTGTAGCCAAGATATAACTTTTAATACTACTGTCATTTTTGCACTCAAGAGGCTACTGGTTTCCTCCTGGTTTCTCCATAAGCAGGGAAGCTGGGCTGAAAGCACATACTTAGGATATTGCTCTTTGGTATTAAAAAAAAACAGGTGTATGCTGTATGCATGGAAAATACTTCTTTTCATGTGTTTGCTTATTTAGTCAACCTATATTTATTGAGTACCTAATATGTGCCTGGAACCATGGCATTGTAGGGGAGCAAAATTTGCCACTCCAAAAAGTCTCTTTGGCATGCATATTATTTTGAGCTGAAAACAATCAAGGCTCAAAAGACTCAGGAAAAACCTTGACCTTCCCCCTAGCTGCCTAAAGAATGTAGATGGAGGACCTGTTCCAGGAAGGGAGCTGTCACCATACATAACTATGGTATGAACCAGGCATGTAGACAGGGTGGAACCTAGCCAAGTCTGTTTGTTAAAATTCCTCTCTGTATCCCACTGTCTCTGGCCCAGCAAACATTTGTCTACCAAACATTTGCTTTTCCATCTCCATGTCAATTGCCTTCCTCCCCTTTGGTGTCCCAAACCCTTAACCCCAACATTCTCTTTTGCCTTCAGTTGAAGATGGTATTTACGATGAGGGTTTCGGCCTTTTGGGTGAGTGACTCAGTTTTTCTGGGTCTCTCCCATATATACATGTTATTACACTTTTGTTTAATTTTCTCCTGTTAATTTGTCTCATGTCAAGTTAATTCTTAGACCAGCCAGAAGAACCCAGAAGGGTGGAGGAAAACTTCTTCCTCCCGGACAGCATGCTGTTATCTGATAATCAGGAAGCTAGACCATGTAGGACCTCCCTGTAGCCCATGGATATCCAGAGTGAGATAAGAAGCCATATTCAATTATTTTTACAAAAAAAAACACCTTTTTTTATTTTAAAAGCAAAATATAATGATTAAACTATTTTTAAGATAGATACATAGAGCAAGTTTTAAATCAACTGAAGAAACTTAACAATAGGTTTTATCTGTGTCCAACACATCCTAAGGTGACTCCCAATGAGTCACACCCTTGTAATAACTGACCACCCCCCTCATTGAGTGTGAGTGGGAACTGTCCCTTGCTTCTAACCAACTGAACATAGCAACTGTGCTGGGATGTTGTAATAGGGAAGAGTTGGATCTGTTTCTTTTACTTTAACCTTTGCTTTTCGTTTCTTTTGTTACTATACTCACTATGTTACTATAGTCACTAAAAGGATGCTATCTATAGCTGTAAGCTTACATTATGGCCTGCCTCTGGGAACCCTGCCCCTCTGCCTGAATGCTAAACTAAAGTGCTTTTGTTCAGCTCACAGGGAGACATTCTGACCCTGTCCACCTGTGAATGGCTGCAAAAAGAAGAAATTAATACATCCCCTCCCCGATGCTGGCCAAGCCAGGAGATACTTTGCAACACTAATGGCCTTTTTAATTTATTTCCTCACATCCTCCCCATCTCTGTTCTATAAAAGAAAGTGGCATCCAGACCCCAATAAGATGGTACTCTGGGATATTAGTCTGCCATCTTCTCGAATGTCCGGCTTTCTGAATAAAGTTGCTATTCCTTGCCTCAACACCTTCTCTCCTGATTATTGACCTGTTATGCAGCAAGCAGACGGAGTTTGGATTCGGTAACAATGTCATTCTCTTGACTACTTCATGTTACATAAGATTCCGTCTCAGCGGACTGGAGAGAAAGACTCTCCCGCTGGCCTTGAAGAAGCAGTCATGTTGTGAACTGCCTATGGAGAGGGCCATGTGGCAGGGAACTGTGGGTGGCCTCTAGGAGCTGCAGGCAGTCTCCAGCTGGCAGGCAACAGGAAGCTGAGGGCTTCAGCCCTACAACCACAAAGACCTGAATTCTGCCAACAATACATGAGCTTGGAAGAGGACTCCAAACTCCAGATGAGATTGCAGTGCCAGCTGATGCCTTGATTGTAGCTTAGTGAGACTCTTAGCAAAGGACCCAGCTAAGTAGGACCTGGACTACTGACCCACAGAAATTGTGAGTTAATAAATGTGGGTTAAGTCACTGTGTCCATGGTACTTTGTTATGCAGCAGTAGAAAACTCATACACACTCTAACCTTGGTTTTCTCCTTAAGCTTAAATGAAACTTTTATTTTTCTTTTTTCAACTTTCCTGGAGCCAGTTCTCTCTTAGGGCTTATTCATGAGCTCAGGGACATTGGCCAGTTCAGCATCAAAAACCCTCTTGGCTTCTCATAAGCCCAAGTTTCCCGGTGAATATTCCTATTGCCACAGAAATACTGTCATCAGGGACATTGATGAGGGAAGTGGGAGACATGCTGTCAGTATTCTTCTGCGAGAAAGTTCTTTTTTTCTTTCCTACCTTCATGGTCTCTGTTTTTATGGCTCTCTTGGTTTTCTTAGAGGAAATAATGTCTGAAATCACTTATGTTGATGCTAAGTAAATAGGCCTGTGCTATTCATTTTCATAGAAGACTGGAGTTTATCTAACACATTGTTTGACATAGAACAGGCATGTAATAGCCCCGGTGTGAAAGCAGTTTTCTAAGAGGTAAAACACTGAGATAAATCAGATTGCTCATAAATTGTGTGCTGAAGTGACAATCTAGCTGAAGGGAAATATTGCAAAGTATCAAGATTATAATAATGGGAGGGAGCATGAGGGGATGTAGTGGTCACTGTTGCTGCCCTGCCCAGATCCTCAGCACTGGCTGGGGCATCATCCTCCAGCTGTTGTGATTATCAGCTGCTAATAGATCACAGCTGCCCCCTTTTAGAATGGGTTTTGGTCAAAAGAAAGCTGACTTATGCAGGAAGTCACACACACACAGCTCACAGCCAAGGACTGTCTGTTGACTGCCAAGGATATTAAAAAAAGCCAACTCCCTTGCTTCCATATGGGACCACACTGTGGTACTATTCATGTTGCAGAGCTCCTCATTGGATCAGGCTGAGGCTGGTTCTCAGCTGAGACCACATTTAGCTTTTTCCTGCTTTCCAAAGTCAACTCCTCCTAAGAGCGCTCCCTCAGGAAATCACTTGCACAAGAATCACCATTTTGGGCTTCCCTGGTGGCGCAGTGGTTAAGAATTTGCCTGCCAACACAGGGGACATGGGTTCGATCCCTGGTCCAGGAAGATCCCACAAGCCGCAGAGCAACTGAGCCCGTGTGCCATAACTACTGTAGCCACACGCCACAACTACTGAAGCCCGCGCGCCTAGAGCCCATGCTCCGCAACAAGAGAAGCCACTGCAATGGGAAGCCTGGGCACCGGAACGAAGGGTAGCCCCCGCTCGCCGCAACTAGAGAAAGCCTGCGCACAGCAACAAAGACACACCCAGCCTAAATAAATAAATAAATAACTTAAAAAAAAAAGAAAGAAAGAATCACCATCTCAGGTTCTGTTTCCAGGGAACTTAATGTAAGACAGAGAAGCTTCCTGTGTGTTGATAATGTTCTATTTCTTTTCTCTTCTCATTTAACAGCTTTATTGAGATATAATTCATATACCATACAATTCACATATGTCAAGTGTATAATTCAGTGTGTTTTTGTAGCATATTCATGGGTTGTGCAACCATCACCACAATTTCACTTTCAAATATTTTCTTCCCCACTAAAAGAAATCTGGTACCTATTAGCTGTCATTCCCAAACACCCCTCCCCACCCAGCTCTAGGCAACCACAAACCTACTTTGTATCTCTAGGAATTTTCCTATTCTGGACATTTCATATAAATGGAATCACATGGTATGTGATCTTTTGTGACTGGCTTCTTCCATTTAGCATAATGTTGTCAAGATTGTTAAAGCACTTTGTTTCTTTTTATTGCTCAATAATATTCTATTCTATGCATATACCATATTTTATTTGTCCAATCATCAGATAATAGACATTTGGAATGTTTCCACTTATTGATTATTAATAATGCCGCTATGAACATTCATGTACAAGTTTTTTGTGTGGACATGTGTTTTCACTGAATCAATACCTAGGAACAGAATTGCTGAGCTGTACAGCAACTTATGTTTAACTTTCTGAGGAACTCTCAAACTTTTTTCCAAAGTGGCTACACCATTTTACATTCCCACCAGCAATGTATGAAGGTTACAATTTCTCCACATCCTCAACATCACTTGTTATTGTCCACTTTTTTGATTATAGCCATCATAGTGGGAGTGAAGTAGTATTTCATTGTGGTTTTTTGTTTTTTGGTTTTTCTTTGCGGCACGCGGGCCTCTCACTGTTGTGGCCTCTCCCGTTGCGGAGCACAGGCTCCGGACGCGCAGGCTCCGGACGCGCAGGCTCAGTGGCCATGGCTCACGGGCCCAGCCGCTCCGCGCCATGTGGGATCTTCCCAGACCGCGGCACGAACCCATGTCCCCTGCATCGGCAGGCGGACTCTCAACCACTGCGCCACCAGGGAAGCCCTTCATTGTGGTTTGATTTGCACTTCACTAATGACTAATGATGTTGAGCATCTTTTATGTGCTTATTGGCCACTTGTATATCTTCTTTGGAGAAACGTCTACTCAAATCCTTTGCCCATATTTTAATTGTGCTGTCTTTTTATTATTTAGTCATATGCATTCTTTATATATTCTAGATACAAGTTCCTTACCAGATAAATGACTTGCAAATATTTTTATCATTCTGTGGGTTGTCTTTTCACTTTCTTGATATTTTTAATGTACTATTTCTTGACTTGGCTGTGGTTACATGGGTGTATTCACATTGTGACAACTTATGAAAATTTATGCTTTTCTGTTTTTGTTACAATTGAATAACAAATGCTTTTTGGTTTCTTATTATCACTGTAAGACTATAATTTATTTCTACTGTTTTCTGATGGAGTTCAGAACATGCTACCCCCAAATATGGCACTTTGGCATATTGAATATTTTAAGCTGAGGGAATATGAGAATTGACACGTGTCAGAACTTTCTGACCGTCTCCTGACGCAGATCATAAAAACCCCACATAAGAGGTGCCCTCCCTATACCCAAAGGAAAGGAGCATCCTTATCTCTGAAGACAAATGGACACAAAGAGTAATCTGAATGAACAGGCCTTGCTAAGTTTTGCCCAGTTTACTACACTTAGCTCATGCTCTTTGTCTTCTCATATCTTTCTATGAATTTCCAGTCTTCATCAAACCTAGCATAAAAATACTCAGGTTTAACCTTCTTTGAGTCTTAATTTCCTTGTGAAGACTCCGAGGAAAGTTAAAACTTAAATAAATTTATGTTTTTCTCCTGTTTATCTTTGGCAGTCTAATTTCAGACCCAGCGGGGGACCTTAAGAGGGTGGAGGAAAGCTTTTTCCTCCCCATGCATTCCCTTAAGTCATGTCAAAGAGATCAGGCAAAGATCATGGAACGTTTCTGTAGATGAGCTAATCTGTATCCTTCATTCTCAAGGCATGAAATAAGAGAGTAATTAGGGCTTCCCTGGTGGCGCAGTGGTTGGGAGTCCGCCTGCCGATGCAGGGGACACGGGTTCGTGCCCAGGTCCGGGAGGATCCCACGTGCCGCGGAGCGGCTGGGCTCGTGAGCCATGGCCGCTGAGCCCGCGTGTCCGGAGCTCCACAACGGGAGAGGCCACGACAGTGAGAGGCCCGTGTACTGAAGAGAGTAATTAAGTGGTGGTTTTATTGTCATCACCACATTTTACATTTCAACTTTGCCTGATTTATCCCAAGTCACCTCAGTATATTAACAAAATCCATTCCAATATCACTCTTGTCAACATACATGGGTGACAAAATTCCATAAATCATATGATTTGCAACTTCATACTGCAGGGCAGGAGATAGATTTCTCAGAGACCTTATATTCTCTGTGGTCTTTTATATTACCTAGTCTCTTCTCTTCCTCTGATTTATTTGTTGAACAGCTACTTACTTAGTTTCTACACGTGCTGAGCACTATGCAAGGCGCAAGATATTTGGTGATAAACAAAGCAGACACAGCTTCCAGTGTGATGATATTAAATGACAAACTGCATATCGAGAGCACTATTTGTAACTGTGGCAAGGGTTAGGAGGAAAATGTACAGGATAATCTGAGAAAGTGGAACAAGAGTCCCAAGTTAGATTTGGGAGTAAGGGAGAGCCTCTGTAAGACTATAACATTTAACCGATGTCAAGGAAGAGATAGAGTTAGGCCAGCAGAAAGTTGAGGATTTGTCAGAAGGAATAAAGAACATGTAAGAAGTCCTTGAGGCAAGAGGATTCTAGAGCATGAGATGGACTAAAAGATTAGTGTGTCTAGAACTGCACTGTTCAGTATGATAGCCACTAGTCACATGTGGCTACTAGACACTCAAAATGTGGACACAAGAAAAAATTTGAAAGAATGCTTTATTGATATCGATAAATTTGAGTTACTTTTTGCTTTACACAATACTCCTTTTTTACTCCTTTTCTTAAAAAATTTATTTATTTTCGGCTGTGTTGGGTCTTCGTTGCTGGGCGCGGGCTTTCTCTAGTTACGGCAAGAGTGGCTACTCTTCGCTGCGGTGCATGGGCTTCTCATTGCGGTGGCTTTTGTTGTGGAGCACAGGCTCTAGGCACTCGGGCTTCAGTAGTTGTAGGCACGTGGGCTCAGTAGTTGTGGCTCACGGGCTCTAGAGCACAGGCTCAGTAGTTGTGGCGCATGGGCTTAGTTGCTCCACGGCATGTGGGATCTTCCCAGACCAGGGCTCGAGCCCATGTCGCCTGCATTGGAAGGCAGATTCTTAACCACTGTGCCACCAGGAAAGCCCCATAATACTCCTTTAAATGAAATGCTAATGTACTGAGTTGATACAAGAGTTAGTGAATTCGCTTGACTGGAACAGATGCAGTTTTGAGACTGATATATTTTTTCTCCAAAGTCAAATTAATTCTTCTGAAACAGATAAACCAGTTTTGTCAATGTCCTTGTTGTAATTAAAGGGAAATTAATTTTTTGTTACTTGATTCAGTTGTTGGGAACTTTCAAGTATTCTTGGAACAACTTAGATGTGTGACTCTCCTTTTCAACAGTAACTTTTATGAATTCTAAATACTGAAGGGACGGATAGCCTGGCAAAGTGGTATGAAAATTACTTTAAACGGAAAACATCTGGGCAATAGAAGCCACAGAAAATGTTATTTAAACTTAAGCAGAGCCTCGCCCAAATACAGCTGCCAATAACTGCTCTGCCTCCAAGGGAGTTTCCTGAATGGGAAAAGACTGACCCTTAGTACCAGGAAGTGTGAATTCAGCTGTCTGTTATCAACAAAAGCCTAACAGACCCTTCCATACTTTCCCATTGAAGCCCTAAACAACCACCCCCTTTCGGTAAATTGATTTACAAACCTTTATCTCTTGCTCCTCCCCTCGAATTACTAATTATTGAGCATTAGTAATTTGTAAGTAAATTTTATAAATTTACTTACAAGCCCATGTAAGTAAAATTTGTTTCTTCTCCTGTTAATCTGTTTATTTGTAGGTCCCCAACCAATTGACCCAAGTTAGAAGAGAAAAACCATTTCCTCCCAACAGTTTTGATAACTGAGGATGAGCTGGTTGAGAGACTGCAGCTGAGATCCCGTGACCTCTGACCAAGCTGGTTAAGGTAAACTTTTTTTTTTAACCAAAATTCTCTGCTCAGGTCTGGTAAAGTGGGTGCAGCAAGAGCCTCTCCTTGTCTTTTCTATAAGAGATTTTCCAAACCTTACAGAAGGAAGTTTGGGGTTAGAACTAGTTCTCTGCATATTGTGACTCTTGTTATTGAGAGCTGTTGTGTCCTATCTTCAGTAAGATTTCTCTGGCTGCACTTTGGAGAATGGATTGGAGGGAAGCAAAAATGAGGTACCAGTGAGCATGCTCTCTTTTACAACTCAGGGCAAGTGTGGATGCCCCACATCTCTGAGACATGTTTGGCCCCTGTGGAGAGCACTCTAACTCACCACCGAGGCCTTTGAATCCTCAGACACTTCAGTGATGCCACTTGTGTGCACGTGTTACCACAGTGCACCTCACTGATCTAGTCCAATTGTATTCAAACTTGTTTAATACTGGGCCCCAGCAGAACAGCACTGCTTCTGGTTAGAGCTGCGGTAGGAATTCAGAGCCCCAGCCACTCACCCCACCCCCTCCAGTGGAAGCCTTGGGGAAGGTCTTCAGAGCCCAATTTGGAAACCACTACAATACACTGAATATTTTACATTTAACACGGCCACGGCCTGTAGCAGTGGCCTGTACAAAAATTACTGTGGATGACCACAAATATGTAAAAGACAATCTCTAAAATATGTATAGAGGAAAAAGGCAGGTGAGGAATAGGGTTAGTTCAGTAGGAATATCAAGGATGCGGGATCCCAGCTCACCCTCCACCTGGGCTGGCTGCAGATCTTTAAGAGCTTCTACTGAACATATCTAGAACAGCAAAATTTACAAACATCTAAAATGTCTAACAATAGGGATTTTAGAATGTCCACTATAAATCTACATATTAACTATATTATTTTAAAAATTTACAATAGAAGGGTAAGTAAAAAGGGCAGATATGCAAATTTCATGTGCATTCTGAAGGATTGTATAAAATATGTCTGTATAAATACAAACAGACAAAAAGAAAATTCACAAGGTGAACTAGATTGTTTTGTTACTATGGTGATTTGTGAGGAGTTATTTTTTACTTTTAATAACATTCCCCTTAATATTATATCAGTTTTTAGTTTTAAAAAAGCCTCAAAAATTCTTTTCTGAAAGATAAGCTGTAAAAATAAGAAGAAAAAATTTTTAAAAATACGCCAGAAGAGCAAAAATGTTTTCTGAAGTGTCAAGGAGAGGAAAAGAATCATACCTCATCATACCATCAGCATCATTAAGCTGGAAAATCAAAAGTTGTTCCCAGGAACAACTGCTGGAGCCATGGGGATCCCAGTTGGAAATTTCATAACTGCTTTCTCAAGCCATTCCAAGAGGAATTATGAGCATAAAAGACAACTTTGCAAGTGATGTGTTCTGTATGTTTCAGAATACCCATAAAGTTAGTTTCTTAAATTACTACAGTTGTATGAGAATTCTCCATACTCAAATATTCATCTTATGTTCTAACACAGATTTTTTTTTTTAAACTTCATTTTGAAATATTCTTAATTGGCTTGCTGATTCTCCTGAGTGTCTCCTTTTAGGATTCTATATATTACTTGCTGGGAATCTAGCCAATGTTTAAGAAATTTTAATCTTTTTTTTTTTTTTTTTTTTTTTGCTAATGTGGTGGAGGAAAAATAATTTTCCCTCCACCCTTCTAGGTTCTTGGCTGAGACCTTCCTGTGATAAAAAGACAGAATAACAAGAGAAAAACAAACAAGTTTAACAACATGTATACCTACTGTATACAGGGGAGAGACCCAGGGAAACTAACTCCCGGAAATGTACCAAGCTGCCACCTTAAGTAACATCTCCAATTAAAGACAAAAGAAGATGTTGGGGGGCGGGGAGGCCAGCTGTGGGAGGTGACCAGGAAAAGCACAGTAAACAAGGATAAGGTTGTTATGCAGATTTAAGTCCTTGTCTTCTCTGTGGTTAACAGTTTCTAGAGATTTAGAATCATCTTTCTCTTCCCCGTACTAAGAGGGAGACATCCTTACAAATGGAGATTTCCCTTATAAATGGACTTGTCTCTTACAAAAGGGAAACTTCTACTCAGGTTTCAGAGCTTTTCCTGTGTCTGCTGTTTCTCAAAAATGACCAGCTTAAAATAACCATATGTCAAAGGGCCGTATTTTGGGGTGGTATGTTTTGCTCCCCTTCACTAATAAGCAATATCCTTAAACTTGAGAGGAAGCTTTAGGAAACTGAGTGGCCCAGTAGGTTTCCAAACTTAATACTCACAGCCCCCAGATGGGCATTGTTGCGCTTAATTTAGGAAGAGGGAGGAGAGAGCCTTGCGGGAGATTTGAAAAATCAAAAAAATTAATGTGACAATCTCAAATTACTAACACCCTCTGTTTTGAAAGTGAAAAGGCTATTTTTTTTTAAATCAGTGGATCAGTGGGTTAACATCTGAACTAATTTGTGGAAAAAAGGAACAGTTGCAACCCATCCCCTTTCCACACTGCTCTGTAGCTAAGTTTTTTTGGGTTTGTTTTTACCCCAGAGAAAACTGAAAGACTCTGATCTTTCAACCCTGCTGAATGTGTTTGAGATCTTAATTCAGTTTTTACAACTCCCCTAAAGAAGCTTCTGCATTGGAAAAAAAACTTCACAATTAAGGATCTCATAATCAAGTAGACCTCCCTCCATCCCCAAGTAAAAGATGCCATGTTTTACATGAAAGCATTTTACACACAGGCTTTCTCTCTAATTTTTCCCCCATTGTTTATCTCTCCATCTATCTGTCCATTTATATTCTGGCCCTGAGCCAGGGCATTTATAGACCAGAAATAAGGTCACCATTATCATGGGGAGAGAGAAGTAGAGGAAGAAAAGGAACAGAAGGCAGGCTGGGTTCTTGGGCAAAGAGACAATGGAAGAGAGTAGGTAAATGGTCTCATGATATAATTTTAAAGATTATTTAATCTTTTCCGGAAGGCTGGAAAAAATTCCTGGGTCTGATAAGAAGTTTTGATTTAGGCCAGTAAAGTCCTGCCCAATAAGATACCATGCCTTCCACTGTCAGATGTCCTTCCTTCCTCTAGTGTGATGGCTAACGGAAAGGAAGATGTCCCTTACGTATTATGAGGCTACTAGGTGAGGTAAGTGTCAGTGTCAGGCTAGAGAAACATGTCCAAAATAGGCTGTCAAAGCCAGGGTACCAAAAGCAAGAGGTCAGGAACCAGGGATGATGAGATTATGAGGAACAACTCCCATCAGGCAAATGAGAAGCATCTAGAAGTCCAGAAAGAGTAGCAGAATGCCATAATTGGGTCCTCCTGTTTGAATGGGTAGAATAGCTCCATTTGATGGGTAAATAGAAAACCAGAAAGGAACCTTGAAAGTCTACATAGATAATTGCACATTCTGTTTGCGTTCACAAGATGACATAAAAAGACCATGGAACTTAAGGCATTAAGGGTATCAACAACATCAACAGACTTGTCATGGTCTGAACGCAAGTTGGAAAAGAATTTCCAGACACGAGGCAGAATGTAAAGATAGAATTTATTAGAGGGAAGGGTCGCTGCCAGAACAGTGGGCCGAATTCCTGGTAGTCTGGGAGAGTCGAGCCCGAACATGTGCTATTGATCAGTTTTTATAGCCAGAAAACAAAGGAATGGTCCGAGGTGAAAATTTCGTTTATTGATTGGTTGAGGTACATGCACCTTCCTTCTATAGGGTGGGAGTGGGACAGGGCATATGCCTTTCCTTATTTGGGACAGGTCCTGTTGCCTAGGTGGGCCTCGCCCAGGTGGGCTCAGGAATTTCGTAACCATAGCAACATGGTATGAGGGTGATTAAGAGTCCAGTAGGGGGTATAATGCTGAAACTTTTTCAGGCAGGTTCTTCCTTTGTCCTTGAAGCACCATTGTCCTTGGAGCACCACAAGACTCTTCATTCATGAATCATTCTAGGAATATACCCCCTCTCCTCCCCCCAGCCCCAGCAATACCCTTTATTTCCTAGACGCAATGATGAGGCAATTTCATGAACATATGAGTAGCTATGTATTGGTGGCTAAACAAACTAGTCTCCTGATTGTGGCTCATAAAAATGTATTTGCTTCAGTTTCAGTTGTCTGAAGACCATTTATGTGTTCACATTGGGTATTAGACAAGACTCTTTTTGTTACAAAAAACTAAACTCCAACTCAAACTATCATAAACAAAGAAAGGGATTTATTAACTTACCTAGCTAATAACGTTCTTAGGACAGTTCACAGAACTGAATGAGGTACAGAGGCCAACAACAAAGTGTGTTGTCAGAGTCAGGGAATGTAAAGCAAGGATTGGTGTAACAGGGAAGAGCTAAATAGGACACCATGTTCGTTCTGCTTTGTTGACTTTTAACCTTTGCTTTTGTTATTATAATCATATGTAATGGCCTGCCTCAGGGAACCCTGCCCCTCTGCCTGAATGTTACACTAAAGTGCCTTTGTTCAGCTCACAGGGAGACAGTCTGACCCCTCCCACCTGTGGATGTCTCCAAGAAGGAAGAAATTAACACATCCCCTCCCTGAGGCTGGCTATTCCAGGGGATATTTGCAAAATTTAAGGCCTTTTTACTTTACTTCCTCATCTCCTCCCTCTCTCTGTACTATAAAAGAAACTGGCATCCAAACCCTGATAAGATGGTTTTTCAGAGACACTAGTCTGCCATCTTCTTGGTCTGTTTCTGGATAAAGACATCTTCCTTTCTTGAACACCTCCTCTCCGAGTCATTGGCCTATCTGAGGTGAGCAGAGCGAGCTTGGACTTCGTAACATTGGGAGTTACAGAGTCAAAGAACCAGAGATGATAAAATGAGAAGGAAGATGTCCCAAGAGGCAAATGGGAAGAGGATGGAAGAAGTCTAGAGTCAGGGAGTAGAATGAGGAACTCAATGCCCTCTGGTTTTCCATCTATCCCTCATCTCCACTGATCTCTGCTTCTGTTTGTGTACTGGCCTCATTCTCTCCTACTAGAAGCAACCTTGCTATATATGGTAAGTTAAACACCTTTCAACAGTTTCTGGCATACGTCCCAATACAAAATCCAAGAGAAAGAGTCATCCCCCATGCACATACACTTTGAATCTAGAAAATTCTACAGAAAACTCTAATTGGCTTAGCTTGGGTCACATGTCTATCCCCTGGACCAATTATTGTAGCCACTGTGTCAAATGCTCATTGCTGTGGCAAGGGGACAAGAAACCGTGATAAAAAATCCCACTAGAATACATGGACATGGAGGGGGTGTTAATTCCCCTGAGAGAAAAGAATGCTGACCCAGGGGGACTATGAGAGGATCACGGGCAGATGAGAACAGTAGCCACCTGAGTCCTTATACATCTTCTATCCTCCATGTTATCAAAGAATGGTTGTTCCTGAGGGCAAGCCACATTCAACTACTGTCAACAGTGATATGAAATCATTTATCTAGTGATGTCATTTATTTACAACACAACCAAACTTCAATTTTTTAAAGAGGAAAGCTGAGGGTATTAGTAAAAATGTAATAAAGCTTAGTATTTTCACACAGGTGTCAGAGCTGCGGTGATGGTGCAGAAGTACAGAACTGCAAATTTTTAACACTGATTGAGACCTTTCTTTCAACCTCTCATATTGTAGGAGAGAAAGAGAATTCTGTGTCCAGACACTTCCCAAGGCTTGCAAGGAAAAAGGCCAGGATCAGAACACAGATCTTCTGTCATCCAGCCTGGCATTCTTTTCATTGGAGAGAGCAGTATCTAAATACAAATAACAGCCCATTTTCCACTTTTAAAATGGAAGAATGTAGAATGTTACCCTTTTCCATGAAGAATGTCTGCTTATCCATGGAGAATTTTATTTTCTACTCAACATAACTCCTTCAGCATGAAACTGATTTCATATTCCTTCAAAGTTAAGTACACTACTGGAGTTCCTCCCAATCCACAAAATATGCCTCATTAAAAATAAGAGAACTGAACTAAAAAGAATTACTGTCAGAAGACCACAAAAAAAAGTTTTGAAATAAAGAAGATGACATGATAGATAGAGCTTTATGTGATTTTCAATTAGCTTGAATTATAAAATTTCCAAAAAAAATACCAATGCTTTATTTATATTTAAACTTTCTCACGACTTTTTTCATAAGGCAACTACATAAAAAATTTATTCAATAAATCACACAACTAAGTAATCACACAATCACACAATCGCTAAGTAATCACACAACTAATCACACAACATTGAAAAAGGAAAATCTAATAAAATATTGCTTTTCTGTGACAAGGACAGAATATGGAAAGTAAAGTATTTGTTTTTCTGAAAACTTGAGTAAGAGTCAAGTTTTAGGTCTATTCATTTTATGTAATTTTTCAACTAAGGCTATTTTTAAAGGGATTTTAAAATATTTCAGACATTGTTTCTGACATAGTGGAATTAGTTCAAAGTTAATAATGGTCCAATTTATACTCACATCCATCACAAGGCCTCTTTAATACAACTCAATGCATACTTTTTTGTTTCCTCTGTGTGAGTTCTTTTAAGGGATAAAAAGATAAGGCACCCACTCACACATCCAATCAACATATATTAAGTGTCATCTCTGTGAGATAGGAATAAAGGGTGAAAAAATGTGTATATGTAATCTACTGTAGAGGAGGAAAAATTATTTTTCCTACTATCCTCCTAGGTTCTCTGGCTGGGACCCTGTAAATTGAACTGACAAAAAGCAGGTTAACAAGAGAAAAGCATACAAATTTGTTGAATGGAAGTTTTACAGGACACGAGAGCCTTCATAAGGAAATGAAGACCAGAAGAAATGGTTAAACTTGAGTGTTTCTATACTAGGTTTGATGAAGAGTGGAAAGTTGTGGGAAAATGTGATGGGACAAATGTATATGAGCTAAGGGTAGTCCGCTGGGGGAAACTTAGCAAGGCCTCTTTGTTCAGATTCCTTTTGGTATCCCTCCATCTTCACAGATAAGGTTGCCCCTTTCCTTTATTAGGGGAAACACTGACTGAAACCACCAGCCCTGGCCAGGCACCATAGTAACCACTTGCATGAGTTATCTTAAACAGGAGGTCCTGGTAAGGAATGCAGAACTAACAAGGTACCACCAACCGGAAGAATTCGGAGAAGGTCAAAAGGAGAGAGGAGATGCCAGTCCATCTGTCCTACCAACCTCCCAGAATCCTTCTTGCTGGAATCCATCTTGGCTGAGTGATGCATGTGCCACCAGGAAGGACCCTGAGTCAGAATGACTGGCCAGAGACAACCCGGAAACTAATCTCATCACCATAAAACCAGAGACTGCGAGCCACGTGGCAGAGCAGTCCTTCTGGGTTCTCTTGCCCTCCTGCTCTGCACCCGGGAGCCCCTTCCCAATAAAGTCTCTTGCTCTTTCAATTCATTTCCGAGTGTTAGACAAGAGCCCACTCTCGGGCCCTGGAAGGGGTCCCCCTTCCTGCAACACCTTCAGGTAATGGGAAGGCACCTCTCACTTGAGCGTCTTATGACCTGCCTCAGAGTAGAAGGGGAAGGTAAGAGAGTCCTTCTTGCACCTGCCATTTCTCAGATTCCTTCAGCTTATTGAATATGCCAAGGTGCCATATGTTGTGGTAGTGTGTTCTGAATCCCATCCTTAATTTTGAGGGACTGATAAATCCCAGGGAGCAGACAAGGGCACAGGAACTTAGTGAAATGCACTTAAGAGGACGAGGAGGCAGAGAAGAGAGACCCTAATTCTGCCTCAGTATGTCAAGGGAAGCCTCCCAAGGTCTGAGACCAGCTGAGCCCCAAACAGGGATTCCTAAAGCAGATATTGTGGTACCCCACCCACACCCATTGATCGTCATCCTATGCAGCTGGTCTCTCCGTGAAGTACCTGGACTTCCTGCTTCAGGGCCTTCTCTATCCACAAAAGCAAGCTAGGCTCTCACACCAGATAGGTGGGGAAGTTCAAGGGAGTTATAGCTGTGAGAAGCAGCCCTCAACCAGTGGAGAATGGGAGCTGGTGGATAAATATCCCAACTTCTTCACCCTTGGATGGGGTAATGCTTTAAAAGCCCAAGAGATAGAGCCCAGTTGTGCACAGGAATACTCTGCTCATTAACACATCTCATACTAGGTTCCTTCCATTCCTCTCTCATTTCCCTATGCCCCTACTGGTGCTTCCTGGGATTCTCCCAAATAAACCACTTATACTCAAATTCTTGCCTCATAGCCTGCTTCCGGGGAGCCCAACCTAAGAAAATAAACAAAGCAATTGGGAAATCTATTTATGAGCTAAATGGTAGTGGTTTTTTAAGTAGCTAAGTTTTGGGGGTGTACTGTTATGCAGCAAAACCTAACAGACAGAAGTCAAAAAAATAAAAATAACTGAGAAGAAACTATAATAGAGGTAGGAAGAAAATCAAGAGAGCAGTGCTTCTCAAACTTTACCTTGAATAAGAATCACCTAGAGAGGTGGTTAAAACACAGATTGCTGGGCCCCACCCCCAGAGTTTCTGATTCAGTTGATCTGGGTTAAGGTTCAAGAATTTTCATTTCTAACAAGTTCCCAAATGATGCTACTGCTGCTGGGCCAGGGACTACATTTTGAGAATCACGGCAGTCAGTTCATAGAAGCCAAAAGAGAAAATATTTCCAGGATAGAGAAGTATTCAACTCTAAAATGCCAGTGAGCGATCTAGTCAAATGAAGACCAAACAATGATGAGTAGATTTCACAAATTGCGACCAATGGCAACACTGACAATAGCAGTTCCAGTGAGGTGGTGGGTTTGGAAGCCAGTTTGGGAGGTAAGGAGGTGAAGACAGCACATAGAGGGCAGCTCTTAACAACAAAAATGCCAGGAATGAGGAATAAATGGAAACATAGGGTTGAGAAAGTTCTAATTCGGGAGAAATCGTGGATGCTAGAGTGGGTTTGTATGTTTGGTAGAATTCACCAGTGAAGCTGTCTGGTCCTGGACTTTTGTTTTGGGGAAGGTTTTTGATTACTGTTTCAATCTCCTTACTATTAACCAGTCTACTCAGATCAGTCAATTTCTTCATGATTCAGTCTTGGAAAGTTTTATGATTCTAGAATTTATCCATTTCTTCTAGGTTGTCCAATTTGTTGGTATATAGCTGTTCACAGAATTTTCTGATAAGCCTTTGTATTTCTGTGGTATTCATTGTAACTTCTCCTCTTTCATTTCTGATTTTGTTTATCTGAGCATTCTCTCTTTTTTTCTTTGTGAGTCAAGCTAAAGGTTTTTCAATTTTGTTCATCTTTTCAGAGAACCAGCTCTTCATTTCATTGATTTCTCCTACTGTCTTTTTAGTCTCTATTTCATTTATTTCCACTCTAATTTTTATTATTTCCTTTCTTTTACTGACTTCAGGCTTTGTTTGTTCTTTTTCTAGTTCCTTTAGGTATAAGGTTAAACTGTTTATTTGAGATTTTTCTTATTTCTTGAAGTGCGCCTGTATTGCTATAAACTTCCCTCTTATTACTACTTTTGCTGCATCCCATATATTTTGACATGTTGTATTTTCATTTTCACTTGTCTTCAGCTATTTTTTTATTTATACTTAGATTTCTTCATTGACTCAATAATTGTTCAGTAGCACATTGCTTAGTCTCCACATATTTGTGATTTTTCTAGCTTTCTTCTTGTAGTTGATTTCTAGTTTCATACTTCTGTGATCAGAAAAGATACATGATATGATTTCAATCTTCTTAAATTTATTGAGACTTGTTTTGTGTCTCAACATATGGTCTATCCTTGACAATGTTCCATATATATTTAAAAAGAATGTGTATTCTACTGCTTTTGGATGAAATGTTCTGTATAAATCTATGAAGTGATTCTGATCTAATGTTTTATTTAAGGCCAGTGTTTCCTCGTTGACTTTCTGTCTGGCTAATCTACCCACTGATGTAAGTGGGGTGTTAAAGTCCTCTACTACTGTGCTGCTGCCAACTTTTCCCCCTTAGGTCTGTTAATAGTTGCTTTATATATTTTAGTGCTCCTGTGTTAGGTACATATATATTAATAAATGTTATGTCTTCTTGATGGATTGTACCTTTTATCATTATATAATATCCATCTTTTCTGGCTTGATGTCTATTTTGTCTGATATGAGTATGACTACAACCACTTCTTTTGGCTGCCATTTGCTTGCAGTATCATCTTCCATTCCTTTACTTCAAGGCTATGTGTGTCTTTAGAGCTGAGATGAATCTCTTGGAGACAGCATATAGTTGGATCTTGTTTTTTAATCCATCCAGACACTCTGTGTCTTTTGATTGGTGAATTCAATCCAGTTATATTTAAGGTGATTATTGATATATGAGGACTTAGTACCACCATTTTATCTTTTGTTTTCTGATTGCTCTATATCCCCACTGTTGCTTTTTCCTTGTGTTTCTGGCTGCCATTTTAGTTTGGTGGTATTCTATGGTGTCTTTCTCAGTTTCCTCTTTTTTAATGTTTCATGTCACTGCCCTAGATTTTTGTTTTGTGGTTACCATGAGGTTTGTATAAAATCTCGCATAGATAAAATAGTCCCTTTTCTGCTGATAGCATCTTATCTTCATTTGCATATACAGGTTCCATCCTTCTCCTCTTTCCATTTTATGTTTTTGTTGTCACAAGTTATCCCGTTTCATGTTGTATGTCACCAAACTGAAGTAGCTATAGTTATTTTTAAGGTCCCCCCGCTTCAACCTATTCTGATATATAGTTGCAATTTTCTGATCCTGTCCGTCTATTTGTCATCTTACTAAAAGTTTTGTATACTTTTGCCTTTTTGTTTTAGGTAAAAGAGTTCCTTTCAACATTTCCTGTAAGGCAGGTCTAGTGGTGATGAATTCCCCCAGCTTTTGTTTGTCCAGAAAACTTTTATTTCTCCTTCATATATGCAAGATAACTTTGCTGGATAGAGTATTCTTGGTTGACAATTTTTATCTTTTAATATTTTGAGCATGTTACTCCACTCTATCCTGGCCTGTAGAGTTTCTGATGAGAAATCTGCTGATAACCTAATGGGGGTACCTTTGTAGGTTACAGTCTTTTTTTCTGGCTGCCTTTAAAATTCTTTCTTTATCATTGATTTTTACAGTTTTAATATAATGTGTCTTGGAGAAGGGCTTTTTGCATGGAGAGGTGTTCTACAAGCTTGGATTTGTTTATCCAATTCCTTTCCAGGTTTGGGAAGTTCTCAGCTATTATTTATTTAAATAAGGTCTCTGCTGTCTTGTCCCTCTCTTCTCCTTGTGGGATACCTATTATCCTTATGTTGCCTTTCCTAATAGAGTCAGATAGTTTTTGTAGAGCTTCTTGATTTAAAAAAAGTCTTAGGGTTTCCCTGGTGGCACAGTAGTTGAGAGTCCGCCTGCCGATGCAGGGGACACGGGTTCGTGCCCCGGTCCGGGAAGATCCCACATGCCGTGGAGTGGCTAGGCCCGTGAGCCATGGCCGCTGAGCTTGCGTGTCCGGAGCCTGTGCTCCGCAACGGGAGAGGCCACAACAGTGAGAGGCCCGCACACCGCAAAAAATAAATAAATAAATAAATAAATTTTTTTAAAGTCTTAGTTCTCTCTCACCTTCCACCTGAGTCATTTCTAAACCTCTATCTTTGAGCTTGCTAATTCTCTCTTCCATATGGTCTGCTCTATATTATATCTATATAATGCATTCTTCACTGCATTTATTGAGTTCTTTAGCTCCAGAATTTCTGTCCAGTTGCCTTTAGACTTTGGATCTCTTTGGTAAAGTATTTCTTCTGTTCATTAATTTTACGCTTGAGCAAACTAAATTGCCTTTCTGAGCTTGCTGGTAGCTCGCTAAGTTTCTTCATGACAGCAACTTTGAATTCTCCATCAGTTAGATGACAATGTTCTGTGACTTTAAGTTTGGTTTCTGGAAAACTGTCATTTTCTTTTTGTGAAACCATGTTACTGTGGTTTGTCATGGTGCTTGATGAGTTCTTTCTTTGCTGGCACATTTGAAGTAGTGAACACCTTTCTTATTTAGGCAAAGCTTTGTTTACTTTGATTCTAATAATTCAACAGGTTGGTAATTAGAGGCCTTTCTTTTGTTTTTCAGAAGATGGTGCTATAGCACAAGTTTTTTGGTTTATCTTACCTGAACCACCTCTGGCTGTATTTGAGACTTTGCACTTTTCACCCTCCACCATCCTCATCATTGTTGCTTATTCCTCCAGGGTCACTGGTACTTTGCTGCTGCTGGTGTCACTGCTGCCACTGGCATCACTGCTGGGGGCACTAGGATGGCAGGCACCTCCACTATTTCTGGGTTTGCCTGGTTCATGGGCCCTACCACTGTTGCTGCCCAGTTCCCTGTGACTTCAGGTGCCACTATGGACAGGAGGCTGAAGTCATGTGTGCCTCTGTTGCTGCTACCAGGTTCTCTGGAGCTGCAGGCTCAGCCACAATAGCTGGTGGGGAGGGAGGGGGTCGGGAGGGGGCAGCGGCAGCAGGACTGCAGGCGCTGCCTCCCCTGTTCCCCCAGTTCTATCTCCTCTATGTATTCCAATCCACCCACCTTCAAAGGTAAAGATGTGTGGATCTCTCCAGTGTCCTAGTGTGTTGGGCAAAGGAACCTTTGTTGAGTTATGGATGTTTTACTAGTTGTAGATTGAAGGGGAGAGACAAAGAGAGCATCTCACACTGCCATGACGCTGACGTCCACGGTAGACTTTTCTAAACTTTTATACAATTAATAAACTTCACATTAAAAAATACAGTAATATTAGAAATTCATGAGAAGAAAAATACCATAAAAGACTGTTCAGTATGACAAGATGTGCTGAGTGATAAGGAAGAGAATTATTAAGAAGACTACATTATGCTCAAGATAGCAAAAAAAATTAAAAATCCTCATATTTTAAACTTCCTTCTTTCTCTCATTTCTGAGGAAATAAACCTAATATATTCAGGTACATTTTGTTCCATCAGTGTGCTGAAGATGATAAACTTAACGTTAGAAGTATTTTATAGAAGAAAAGTTTATATATACAATTTTAAAGTAATTCAGTAGATTATTTCCATATAGAATAACTAAAAGTAGAAGAGTAAGTAGAATTTAAACAAAGTAGGACTGATCAAATTTTCCTTTTTTTTTTTTTGAGGGGAAGTGAAATTGAATGTGTAACCTCAGCAGGCCTGGAGCTATGGACATCTTTTTTAAAGAGTATGTGTATATGTCCTGAGAAAAAATTTAAACTCTTAAGTGACTACTTTAAAACAATTACCAAGAGTTGATTTCTCATGCTGTTTCAATTATTATTTTAAATAGACACAAAAGAAAATAGTGTTTTTATAAAAAGCAAGGTGATTTATGCCCAAATTTGTTAAGGAAATACAAGAAGGGGGTTCTACTGCCTGTTCTGGCATACACTGACACTGCGACCTAGAATGATCCTCTGAACCTCTCTCTGGGTCTCCATTCCTTCACCTATGATAGAAAAAGTTTAAATTAAATTAAAATAAAGGTCCCACTTGTTTATTTTTGTTTTTATTTCCATTTCTCTAGGAGGTGGGTCAAAAAGGATCTTGCTGTGATTTATGTCATAGAGTGTTCTGCCTATGTTTTCCTCTGAGAGTTTGATAGTGTCTGGCCTTACATTTAGGTCTTTAATCCATTTTGAGTTTATTTTTGTGTATGGTGTTAGGGAGTGTTCTAATTTCATACTTTTACATGTACCTGTCCAGTTTTCCCAGCACCACTTATTGAAGAGGCTGTCTTTTCTCCACTGTATATTCTTGCCTCCTTTATCAAAGATAAGGTGACCATATGTGTGTGGGTTTATCTCTGGGCTTTCTATCCTGTTCCATTGATCTGTATTTCTGTTTTTGTGCCAGTACCATACTGTCTTGATTACTGTAGCTTTGTAGTATAGTCTGAAGTCAGGGAGCCTGATTCCGCCAGCTCCATTTCTCGTTCTCAAGATTGCTTTGGCTATTCAGGGTCTTTTGTGTTTCCATACAAATTGTGAAATCTTTTGTTCTAGTTCTGTGAAAAATGCCATTGGTAGTTTGATAGGGATTGCATTGAATCTGTAGATTGCTTTGCGTAGTAGAGTCATTTTCACAATGTTGATTCTTCCAATCCAAGAACACGGTATATCTCTCCATCTATTTGTATCATCTTTAATTTCTTTCATCAGTGTCTTATAATTTTCTGTATACAGGTCTTTTGTCTCCTTAGGTAGGTTTATTCCTAGGTATTTTATTCTTTTTGTTGCAGTGGTAAATGGGAGTGTTTTCTTAATTTCACTTCCAGATTTTTCATCACTAGTGTATAAGAATGCCAGAGATTTCTGTGCATTAATTTTGTATCCTGCTACTTTACCAAATTCATTGATTAGTTCTAGTAGTTTTCTGGTAGCATCTTTAGGATTCTCTACGTATAGTATCATGTCATCTGCAAACAGTGACAGCTTTACTTCTTCTTTTCCGATTTGGATTCCTTTTATTTCAGCTAGGTGGTTTGTGACCACCTAGAGGGGTGGGATAGGGAGGGTGGGAGGGAGGGAGACGCAAGAGGGAAGAGATATGGGAACATATGTATATGTATGATTGATTCACTTTGTTATAAAGCAGAAACTAACACACCATTGTAAAGTAATTATACTCCAATAAAGATGTTAAAAAAAATTAAAATAAAGGTCTAAGGACCAACTTTTTCTTTAGATACTTTTATTTCTTAAAATAAAAGCCAAGTGGCTTGAGGAAATTTTTACCTTTACTGAAGAATTTATGTATAATAGTACTTAAATTCTTTAATACATAGTTTCATTTAATTCAGTTGGCTCTATGACACACATGGGGTGTGTGTGTGTCTGGATAATTAACCACTTCTAACATCCAGTTGTTCAAGTCAAACCCTTGGAGTCGTCCATGATTGGCCCCTCTGTTTTCCTCATCCCCACAATCAATTCTTCAAGTCATGGCAGCTCTACCTTCAAAGCAGATCCCATGACTGACCACTTCTCACTGCTGCCACTGCCAATAATATTGTCCAAGTCCATCAACTCTGCCCCAACTCCAGAGCCTCCTAACTGGTTTTGCACTTTCTCTTCCTACAGCCCCCTTGTCTGTTCTCCACAGAGCGACCTTTGAGAACTTTGTAAAACCAAATCAAACCATGTCACTCTCCTACTCATAACCCTCCAATGGCTTTCCCTGTCATACTCAGAATAAAATTCAAACTCCTTCCCAAGGCTGAACAGTTTTACATAATTTGGCCCATGCCTTTCTCTCTGACTTTCTCTCATTCTGCTCTGGCCACCCCACACCCACCGCTGTCTTCATCCTGGTCTCTGCAAGTGCCCAGCACCATGCCTTCAAAGATGCTGTTCCTGACCATCTTACCAAGAACAGCCACCCATCTCTTCTTGCCTTTTTTACTTTATAACACTTGTCACTACCTCATCTTATATATTTACGGTTGTTTAACTTCTCATGAATTTCTAATATTACTATATTCTTGATTGTAAAGTTTATTAATTATGTGACAGCTTAGAAAAGTCTACCTATTTACAATGTTTTCTAACATGAATAAAAGTTTAATGGTGCCAGTAAGAGTTTAAAGTAGATAATAGGTCTCAGTTTTCTTTTATCTTCAAAACTGCAGTGGTGGAGACTTCCCTGGTGGTGCAGTGGTTGAGAATCCGCCTGCCAATGCAGGGGGACATGGGTTCGAGCCCTGGTCTGGGAAGATCCCACATGCCGTGGAGCAACTAAGCCTGTGCACCACAACTACTGAGTCTGTGAACCACAGCTACTGAAGCCCACGAGCCTGGCGCCCGTGCTCCACAACAAGAGAAGCCAGCACAATGAGAAGCCTGTGCACCGCAACAAAGAGTAGCCCCCGCTTGCCACAACTAGAGAAAGCCCATGCACAGCAACGAAGACCCTACACAGCCAAACATAAAATAATAAATAAATAAATAAATAAATAAATTGATTTTAAAAAATCAAAAAACTGCAGTGGTGGTGGTGAGGTTGGCTTTAAAACCTTCATTGTCTGCCCTCACTAGAATGAGGACATGGACTTCTTCTTCCTTGTTCACTGCTATATCTCCCACTGTTAAATATAAAACGTTCAGCATGAAGATAATGCTTAATAATTATTAGCAGATTTAATTAATTAATAAGTGAATGTGTATATACTCATGCAATGACCCTGGGGCAGATAGAAAACCTGGGTTCACTAATTCTGATCACATCCATTTACCCACGTCCACATATTCCATTTCCTAGTTTTATGTAATGTGAAAATGGCCTCCTTCCAGGTAGAGAAACCATTAAAACACAGTGGCAAGGGCCCTGTCATGAGAAGTATGTACTGGGATCTATGGGAACATACATGGCAGATACATAACCCAGACTGGCGCTGGTGTGGATAGAAGAAGAGACAGGGTCAAAGAATCTTCTGAAGAATCAAGATTGTGAAAATGACTATACTACCCAAAGCAATCTACAGATTCAATACAATCCCTATCAAATTACCAATGTCATTTTTCACAGAACTAGAACAAAAACTTTTTACAATTTGTGTGGAAACACAAAGACCTTGAATAGCAAAAGCAATCTTGAGGCAAAAGAAAAGAAAACCGGAGCTGGAGGAATCAGGCTCCCTCACTTCAGACTATACTACAGGCCTACAGTCATCATGACAGTATGGTACGGGCACAAAAACAGAAATATAGATCAATGGAACAGGATATAAAGCCCAGAGGTAAACCCACGCATATACGGTCACCTTATCTTTGATAAAGGAGGCAAGAATATACAATGGAGAAAAGACAGTCTCTTCAATAAGTGGTGCTGGGAAAACTGGACAACTACATGTAAAAGAATGAAATTAGAATACTCCCTAACATCATACACAAAAATAAACTCAAAATGGATTAAAGACCTAAATGTAAGGCCAGACACTATAAAACTCTTAGAGGAAAACATAGGCAGAACACTCTTTGACATAAATTGCAGCAAGATCTTTTTTGACCCATCTCCTATAGTAATGAGAGTAAAAACAAAAATAAACAAATGGGACCTAATTAAACTTAAAACTTTTGCACATCAAAGGAAACCATAAACAAGACAAAAAGACAAACCTCAGAGTGGGAGAAAATATTTGCAAACGAATCAACAGACAAAGGATTAATCTCCAAAATATACAAACAGCTCATGCAGCTCAATATGAAAAAAACAAACAACCCAATCAAAAAATGGGTGGAAGACCTAAATAGACATTTTTCCAAAGAAGACACACAGATGGCCAACAAACACATGAAAGAAATGCTCAACATCACTAATTATTAGAGAAATGCAAATCAAAACTACAGTGAGGTATCACCTCACACTAGTCAGAATGGCCATCATCACAAAATATACAAACAATAAATGCTGGAGAGGGTGTGGAGAAAAGGGAACCCTTTTGAACTGTTAGGGGGAATGTAAATTGATACAGTCACTATGGAGGACAGTATGGAGGTTCCTTAAAAAAACTAAAATAGAACTAACATGTGACCCAACAATCCCACTACTGGGCATATACCCAGAGAAAACCGTAATTCTAGTAGACACATGCACCCCAATGTTCAAAGCAACACTATTTACAATAGCCAGGAGATGGAAACAACCTAAATGTCCATCAACAGAGGAATAGATAAAGAAGATGTGGTACATATATACAACAGAATATTACTCAGACATAAAAAGGAACGAAATTAGGTCATTTGTAGAGACGTGGATGGACCTAGAGACTGTCATACAGAGTGAAGTTAGTCAGAAAGAGAAAAACAAATATCATATATTAACACATATAAGTGGAACCTGAAAAAATTGGTATAGACAATTTTATTCACAAAGCAGAAATAGAGACACAGACGTAGAGAACAAACGTAGATACCAAGAGGGAAAGGGTGGTGGTGGGATGAATTGGGAGATTGGGATTAACATATATACACTATTGATACTGTGTGTAAAACAGATAACTAATGAGAACCTGCTGTATAGCACAGGGAACTCTACTCAATGCTCTGTGGTGACCTAAATGGGAAGGAAATCCAGAAAGGAGGGGATATATGTGTACGTATAGCTGATTCACTTTGCTGTACAGTAGAAACTAACACAATACTGTAAAGCACCTATACTCCAATAAAAATTTTAAGAAAAGATTAACTTAAAAAAAAAAAGAAATCTTCGGAGAGGAGGTGGTACCTCAGTGAGTCAGGTAAAGTGGGAAACAAATTCTAGTATTTCAGAGAGAAAGCAGAAAAGCTGACAATCAAGTTGGTCAGTTGGGTGGTAATATGTCTCCCAAAACTGAGAGTACAAGAAGAGAAATAGGTTTGAAGGGAAATATGAGGAGTTCAATTTCAGTAATTTTTCCTGCCTTTGCACAATGTACCAGTTCAATGATGTAACTGATCAGCGCTCTAGCCAGTAACAGCTCTGAAGAATGAAACCCAACAAAAATATTTCTTAGTTCTTCATGTGGTAGGCTCATGAGTCATCCATTTGGTAACTTCTGTGGCTTGGCACAATGTCTACTACATAATAATTGTTTAATTTCTTTAACTGGATTATACTGATTCTTCTGATACATGCATCTTCATAGGCATTTTGGTAGTGTTAATCAATTCCAGGTTGAGAACTCAGTATCATTTTTATTTCCATCTCTTTAGAGGCCTCTAATAACATTCTGAGTTTCTTTTCTCAACTTTCTTAACATTCTACACATTTTTACTTCCATGTCAACAAGCACCTTCCTTGCATAGCATATGCTCCATAAGTAGATATTTTTATAAGACTATTTATTCTCTCTGATTCAAACATGTGCCAAATACAAAGATGTGGCTCTAGAACAGGGATCAGTAAACGGTTTTCTGTAAAGGGCCATACAGTCTCTGTCAAAACTACTCAACTCTCATTATAGCACAAAAGCAGCCTCAGATAATACATAAGCATATAAAAATATATGGCTGTGTTTACAGGTTTGATCCCTGGTCTGGGAAGATCTCACATGCCGTGGAGCAACTAAGCCCATCGCCACAACTACTGAGCCTGTGCTCTACAGCCCATGAGCTACTACTACTGAGCCTGTGTGCCACAACTACTGAAGCCCGCACACCTATAGCCCGTGCTCCGCAGCAAGAGAAGCCGCCGCAATGAGAAGCCCGCACACCGCAATGAAGACCCAACACAGCCAAAAATAAATAAATAAATAAATAAAATAATTAATCTAAAAAAGATTGACTGAGATAAAACCTTTTCCAAATTATACTACATTAATTTCTCTTTTATATTTAACAACATCAGATTCAAAGCACACCCTGTGAGAAAAGATAAGGGGATCACTTCTGACACACTGTCAGCATTCTCTGATGTTATTGACAAGTGTTCTTTTAAAAGGTTGCAGCCCAAATAATTCCTTTCATCTTCATTTTCACGGAGAAAGTTAATACCTAATTAAAATGCCAACTCAATTAAAGAGGAAAATCTCAAGTCAGTATTGACACCATTGAAAAAATATAGCTAACCACTCAGACTTGAATGATTTTTATAGTTTTTAAAGAAACCAGAATCTAATATTGTTTGAGATGTTGCCTACCAACCAGGGAGACAGGACTGAGTCACATAGATCTGTCTCTCTCTGTGCTATAAAAAGGAGCTTAATATTCTGGTCAGGAACCACTGAAACGTAGTATTGATTTTCCTTGCTCAATTTCTCTCCCAAGCCTTCATCTTTCACTTGAAGATAATTTCATTACTATCAGGAAGTTTGGGCAACACAGAATGTACAGCAGGAAACTAAGTTCTGTAAATGGATTTGACCTCTTACTTCCATTTGCTAGTTTAGCCAGGCTGTTTTCCTCAGTTAGAACATGGTGCTTCATCCTCTTCTAGAGCAGTATCCTTTTGAACATGTACAAGAATTTGAAGAATTTAAAATTACCTCTCATAGAAAATAATTAACTGAACGTCCATGGGCAAATTGATGAAATTTCAGATCTTGCTTTCCAGTTTTTTAACAGCCTTCTTTCCATTAAATATTTTACTTGTTGATAACTGAGACTCTTCCCAATTATTGGCAGAAACTAATAGGTTCAATGACAATTAAATCCCCTGGTTTTTTGCGTGGTAACAACTCTTGAGCAACCATGCTCTTGATCACATTTCTCTTATTAGAAGAGAAATTAGAAGGTTGAAATTAGATTGGAAATTGTAGGGATGGTCCCAGTAGGAGAGTGGGTTTTAGGAAAGAGACAGCAAAAAATCAGAACGGGAAGCAAAAGTTGCCCACTTCCTCCTGGATTTTCAACGTGACTTTATTATTATTATTATTTATTATTATTTTTGTAGTAGAAGATGTGAATTCCCAGGTCATTAGACAAATCCATATTCAAATAAGAATGCAAAAAGTTGAAAAGATTATGAGTGATGATTTATAAAATATATTCCTGACTTCTTAAAAAATATGCAGACTCAATAAACATTCACTTATTACTCTCACGTAGTGTTGGGAGTGAATATTGATACAGCTTTTTGAGGGGTAGTTGGTCAATAAGAATCAGGAATTTTAAAATTATTCAGGTCTTTTGAGGTAGTAATTAGTCCCACTTCTAGAAATTTCCACTAAGTAATCAGAGAGAAAAAAAGATTTCTGTAAAACTATGGTCTTCAAAGGGAAAAAATGAAAACAATGAAAATGTCCAGCCAATGGAAATTGTTAGATAACTTACATAGATTTATAGGGAATATTCATTCCTTATTTTTTCAACAAATATTTATTAAGCACCTGTTATGTGCCAATCATTTCTCAGATACTGGGAAAAACAAAAGTGAAGGAGATAAAAAAGATTCCTGCCTTCATGGAACCTACATTGCAAAGGAGAAAAATAGCAAAAGCCAAGTAAATAGGCAAACGAATAAAGATAATTTCACAAAGTGGTAAGTGCTAAGAAGAAAAAACAATGTGATGTGCTGAAGGCATTAGAATGCAAAGAAATGTCTTTTCATAACGTGTTTAGAGGTGAAAGTTAAAATATAAAACATTACGACTCCAACTATACAAAATCATACACTTAAAATAGCCTTGAATAAAATGTTTTAATATGCATAAAAATTATCTCTAGGTTGTGGAATTATAGATATTGTTTCAGATAGAATAGGCTGGGTGTTGCTATAGTAACACATAACTTTACTGTTTCAAGGGCTTTAAACAGCAAAGGTTTATTCTTGGTCATGCAGGTTCTGTCGCTGGTTCTAGGTGAGTCTCTTAGATGGCTGTCCTCTGTTCTTTACATGGCCATATCAGCATGGGTTTCCACAATCACTGATGCAGGGGTCAAGAAAGGTGGGGGGCTTCCCTGGTGGTGCAGTGGTTGAGAGTCTGCCTGCCGATGCAGGGGACACAGGTTTGTGCCCTGGTCTGGGAGGATCCCACATGCCGCGGAGCGGCTGGGCCCGTGAGCCATGGCCGCTGAGCCTGCGCGTCTGGAGCCTGTGCTCCGCAACGGGAGAGGCCACAACAGTGAGAGGCCCGCATACCACAAAAAAAAAAGAAAAAGAAAAAAGAAAAAAGAAAAAAGAAAGGTGGGGATTTGGGCACTGGCAATTAAATGCTTTTTTACCCATCAGTAACACATGAACTTCCACTCGCATTTCATTGGCTAGTGCAAGTTACATGACTGTGCCTAACTTCAAGCAGGTGGGGAAATGCCATCCATCCATGTGCCCGAAAGGAGATGTGAAGCAGTGACTGGTACACAGGGTAATGTGGGCCACAAGTATTTTCCACTTTTTTATTCTTTTCTATATTTTTCATAGTGTCTTCAGTATGCTCGCATCTAGTACATAGAGACCACAGATGCTGCTCAACATCTTACAATGCACAGGACAGTGCCGCCTGCCACCACCACCCCCCACCCCACCCCATGCGCGTGCACGCACGCGCACACACACACACACACACACACACACACACACACAACAAAGAATTTTTCTGCCCCAAATGTCAGTAGTGTCAGAAAACAAAAGTGAAGAATGTCAGAAAGCCTGCTTTAGGTCAGGTCCAGAGCTGTTGCCTGAGGACATCTCTGAGATCCAAAATCATCCCAGAAACTGAAGTTTTCTGCTCACTTGTCTATCAACAACACAGAATGCATTCAGCCTCCTGGATTCTCACTATATTCCTACTAACTTTCTGCAGTGGAGTGGGCTGGCTTTGCCTTCCCTTCCTCCCTCAGCATTAGGGAGTCTACACACATTGATGTCATAATACCTGTCTACATGGAAACCTGGTGTTGACATGCAGCATTAGTCACTGAATCTCTCACAGAAGATTATCAGCACCTCCAGCCAAATCTTCCTCTTTGCTCTGATTTAAATAAAGCCTTTCTTTAAGAGCTCTTCGAAAAGCAATCCAATGAGATGCTACAAAGTATGTCAAACTCAATTACTTTCTGCATTCTTGCCTATTATTTGGAAAAAGCAATCCTCCCTAAGCCACAAAGGTCATTCAGAAAACATACCAAGGTGGCCACATTAAAGGAAGTGGAATCTTAATGATGGTCTTGACACCCACAAAGTACTAATGAGAGGTCAGGGTTGGCCTCTTAGTCAAGAGTCTCAAGCGTGCCCAGAATATTAACAGACATTCTTTATCCTGAGGCAAACGGCTCTCTCACAACAACAGAGATGATCCACTAATGTCTGATTCAGATGCTTGTCACAGAATGAATCAGCAAAGCCGTTAATAAGTACTGCAATGGTATACAACACGAACAGTACTGGTTTTCAATGTGTCCTCTGTTTTCATGGAGGCAATTTTCTTCTGACTCAGAAGTAGATATGTGGCCCACTATGGTGATTTTTCTACCTCTCACCAAGTAAAGTTCACTAATCTGGGTAGTCAAGGAGCATTAGGGATGCTGTGGAAGCCACAGGTGAGGAGTAGAGGAAGGGGTCTCAATTGATGGTGCTCTTTCCCTGTGCAGTCCAACTCTCTTACTCAAGACATGGATGGTAATGCTGAAGACAAGTGCATTCATTTTCCATTATGCATAACAAATTACCACAAACCTAGTGGCTCAGAACAACATATATTTACTATCCCACAGCTTTCATGGGTCCTTAGCTGGGTCCTCTACAATCAAGGTGTTGGTAGGGACAATTGTCTCCTCTGAGACTCAGGGAACTTCTTCCAAGCTCATTCAGGTTATTGGCAGAATTCAGGTCCTTGCGATTGGAGGACTGAGGCTCTCAACTCCTAGAGGCCATCCCTTTTCATAGGTTGTTCACAATATGGTCATTTCCTTCTTCAAGGCTAGCAGGGGAGAGTCACTCCTGCTTCAAGTCTCCCCTTTCAGCAAAGATCTGGATCCTCTTTTATACGGCTTCCCTGGTTAGGTCAAGCCCACCCTGGATGTTTTCCCTTTTGATGAACTCAAAGACAACTGCTTAGGGACTTTCATTATATCTGCAAAATTCATTCACCTTTGCCATATTCTATTGGTTTGAGGCAAGTCGCAGGTTTTACCCATACTTAAGAGGAGAGGATTACCCCAAGGTGTGGACTCCAGGAGGTGGAAGCTATGGGAATAATCTTAGAATTCTGCCTGCCACAACAAGCTTGTGAATATTTAAGCTGACAGCACTGACTGGAAAAGAGAGTAAATATGTTGGATGTCAGAGTCCATATTCTATCCAATAGGATGGCAGCTTGGAATAATAAGTCAAAAGTAACAAAAAGAAACTAGAGACCCATACTTAGCTTTTAACATAGGAGAACTGACTTAAAAGCAGCTCCTGGAGAAAGACATGGGGGTTTTAATTGTTTATAAGCACAATAAGTAATGTTTGTATAGTGTAATTTTTAAAAAGCTCAAAATGCAATTTATAGAGCAATAATAAATAAATAGTGTCTAGATCAAGAAAGAAAACGTAAACAGTGGGCTTGGTACCAACTGCATGTGTCAAACCGCATCTGGAATGTGCCCCATCAATGGATGCTCTTGATTCCTTTCCCACCTCCATTAATTATGTGCTTTCTCATTTTTATCTTTACACAACTTCATCTTCTCATTGGTGATCATGCATAGGTTTCTCCCATCACATGCATAAAGGAAAATTCCTCGGCCTCACATTCCACTAAGCTGCTGCCTCTTCCTCCCATCCTCTTTGAAGTCTGACTTTTTGAGAGAGCAGCATGCACTTGTGATCTGCCATCTATAGCCTTCACTCCTCTGTCAGTCCATCTAGTGGGGCTTCTGCCTCCACCAAGCCACCCAAACTGATCTTTGTAATGTCACTGTGGATAAATGTTCTTTGCAATTTCTCTTACATGACACTGTTGACCACATCCTGCTTTTTGAAATCATCTCTTTCTTTGGTTTCTCTGACATTATACTCTCTTGCCACCTCTCTGACTCCTCTGGCCACTCTTCTAAGCCTCCTTTGTGGTCTCTCTCGCATCTGATGCACACTGATGCTCACTGATGCTCCACTAGACTCTGTCTTGGGTCTACTCTATTGTCACTCTACACAGTATCCTTTGTTATATTAGTGACTCCCATTGTTCTAACTGCCATTTATACATTGAGACCTTACTTCCAGCGTAGCTCTCTCTCTTCTGAAATCCATGTCTCTATCTCCAAAGACCAACTGAATGGCTTTATTGGAAAACCCTGGAATCACCTGAGACTCAACGTAGCCAAACTTGAACTCATAATCCCTCACCTTGGCCCACTCCCCCCCAAAATCCTTTTCCTACAGGTTCCCCATTTCAGAGAATGGTTGGCAGGATGTCCCCACCCTCATCCTTACCAGCTCTCCCCAGTCCATCAGTCTGTAAGTCCTGAAGACATTTGCCAGATCCATATAATTTTCTCCATTCCCACTGATACTACCTTGAATCAAACCATCACCTTCTGCCTAGATTATATCATCAGCATCGTTGTTAACTTCACTAACATTTACTGAATGACTATCATTTATGAGGGGCTGTTCTAGTACTATATATATATATATATATATATATATATATATATATATATATATATATATATTCATCTATTCCGCAAAACAAACCTATGAGAACAGGTACTCTTATTTTTCCCATTTTATACAGGTGGAAATTGGGAAACTAAGGCCCACAGAGATTAAGAACCCTTCACATGTTCACACACTGAGTAAGTGAAAAATCAGGATATGAATCTGCAAGTTTAACCAGTTCACTACATGTAAGGGCTGAATAAATTTTCCTTGAGTTAATAAACTAAACTGACTAAGTAAATTCTAGTTGATTAGCTGTAGAAGGGATTTTTGCTGTGGGTGAAAGATTAGACTACAGGAGTATTTCTCAATTGTCTTTGATGAAGTACCTTTTAAAATTTCCTATCAATTGTGGTCTCATATTTTTGTGTAATACAATATTGTGTGCTTCACTTTCACAGCAATATTGAATACAGTAAAAGCTTCTGAACACTTAACTTTCCATTTCTGTACTCAATCGCCATGGTCCAGTAAGAGACTGTGGACTGGCATCAGTCTTTGAACTACACTTTGAGTTCCACTGGACTAAAGGACCCATGGGATCCCTTCCAACACTAAGATTTTGTATTCAGTAGCATTGTAAACAAGACTCCCCTTTGAGAATTTACATTAAGCCAGTGGAAATAATCTCTCTAAACATACCAACTAGCAGAGTGGTATATGCTAAGTGCTGTGGTGAGAAAACCACATACACATCCAAAAAGATGCAGAATACACGTTCCTCAATCTTAGAGAGCATAAATCTAGTAGGGTTGATTTGACTAATACCCCCAAAATGTGGAAGAGAGAAGAGTGTGATTCAGAATATGTCCTTTAAGAATATACAAACAGAAAACCTCATTCAGGTGGCAATTATTAAGGGATATTTCAAATATGGAATGTTATTCAACAGTTTTTTTAAAACTGAGACTTGTTCATACATACTGAAATTGAAATATATCCAAGAGATTTTTTGAAGTGAAAAAAAGCAGCCAAACGATATTGCCAATTATATATCCAACGAGGAACTTGTATTTGGAATAACAAAGAAGTTTACAACTCATTTATAAAAAGGTAAACAACCCAATTTTAAAATTGGCAAAGGATCTAAATAGACATTTCTCCAAAGAAGATATAAAAATGGTTGATAAGCACATGAAAATACGTTCAACATCATTAGTCACTAGGGAAATGCAAATCCAAATCACAATGAGATTCCACTTAACACCCGATAGGACAGTTATAATCAAAAAGACAGACAATAACAAGTGAAGAAATCGGAACCCTCACATGCTGCTGGTGGGAATATAAAATGGTGCAGCCACTTTAGAAAACAATATGGTAGTTCCTTGAAATGTTAAACACAGAGCTACCACTCCTAGATATATATGCAAGAGAAAGTAAAACATACCTCCACACAAATGTGCATATCAGTAGTATTCATAATTGCTAAAAGGTAGAAACAAAGCTAATGTCCATGAAACAAACAAATGATGCATAGATAAACAGATGATGGAATATGGATGGCATATCCATATGATGGAATATTGTTCGGTAATAAAAAGAAATAAAGTACTGATACATGCTACAGAATGGATAAACCTTGCAAATGTTATGCTGAGTAAAAGAAGCCAAACACAAAAGACCACATATCGTATGATTCCATTTATATGAAATGTCCAGAATAAGCAGATCCATATACACAGAAAATAGATTAGTGGTTGTCAGGGGCTGAGAAGGGGAGGAAGGAATGGGTAGTGACTGCTAACGGGCACTGGGTTTCTTTTTGGGGTAATGAAAATGTCCTAAAATTAGATTGTGGTGGAGGTTGCACTCTGTGAACATATTAAAAACCACTGAATTGTACATTTTAAATGGATAAAATATATGTATGTGAATTATATCTCAATAAAGCTGTTAAAGATAGTTGCCATTGCCAGTTCCTTGGAGCAATTCAGAGACAGATAAGCAAGAGGGATTACTGATCTGTTAAAATAATTTCTATGTTTTTGTGCATCTCTAAACTTAAAGTCATGACCCACTGCTCACTAAGTCAACCAGTATTACAAAAGGTAAAGGAATAAAAGTGAGAGCAAGTTTATCTGCATAGGCACAGCTTAGTCAAATGCCCCAGGAGAAGAACTGCCCCAGGTTGATGCAAGACAATGTTTTATTAAAACAACTTGCCCTTTAAAATACAAGTTCCTCTCCAGCCTCTTAAAATTAACAGCTATTCAGCTATTTTTATTTCTGAAACCGAAGTGTTTGGCAGTTCCTAATTGTGAGATAGATGAAATATCTCTGGAAAATTTATTGAAAAAGAGCCATTCCCTAAAGTCTTACAACCAGAGCTCCCTCCAGGCAGGCAAGAGGTTGAACAGGCAACATGACCAACACTTGAATGCATGACTTATCCACTCCAGGTCTCTGCACACTCTGGAAACCAAGACATGTTCTGCAATTTTAGTTTGAAATAATTTAAAATTTAGAGAAAAGTTGCAAAAAAAGTAAAAAGAACATCCATGTACCCATTATCCATATCCATATTTACTACTTTTAGTGATTTGTCACATTTGCTTTATCATATTCTCTCTCTCCCCACCCCCCTCTACATACACACACACAGACACTTCTTTTTCTGAACCTCTTGCAGATAGCATGCACATTTACCCCTTATCCTTCAGTGTGGATTTCCTAAATATTCTAACATATTCTCAACATACAATCTTACATAACCACAGTACAGTTGTTGAAATTGGAAAATTTAGCACTGATGCAGTGTTTTTATCTACTCTATAGTCTGTGTTCCAATTTTATTGAGTCTTCCAACAACGTACTTTATAGCATTTTTTTCCTAGTATAGTATCCAGTCCAGGATTACACGTTGCATTTAGCTGGCATGTATACTTAGTCTCCTTCAATCTGGAACAGTTCCTAAGCCTTTTTTTTTTTTTCTTTCATCAATATTTTTATTTCATTCTTTTTTTTTTTTTTTTTTTTGCGATACGCGGGCCTCTCACTGTTGTGGTCTCTCCCGTTGCGGAGCACAGGCTCCGGACGCGCAGGCTCAGCGGCCATGGCTCACGGGCCCAGCTGCTCCGCCCCATGTGGGATCTTCCCGGACCGGGACATGAACCCGTGTCCCCTGCATCGGCAGGTGGACTCTCAACCACTGCGCCACCAGGGAAGCCCTCATTCATTATTTTTAAAGAGTATGGGCCAGTTATTTTACAGAATATCCCTTGATATGGGTTTATCTAATGATTTCTCATGATTTGATTTAAGTGATACATATCTGGCTGGAATACTACATGAGTGATGTGCCTTTCTCAGGTACCATATCTGGAAGCACATCATGCCCATTTAGCCTTATTGGTGGTAATAATTTTGGTCATTTGGTTAAAGTCTGGTTCCTTCGCTAGATTTTCCTTTTGTGACTTTACAGGCAATCAGTGAGGAGCTACTGTGAGACTATGTAAATATCCTATCCCTCATTAAGCTTCCCTTCCTTCTCAATTTTAAAGGGAATTTAAAATAAGCTTCACAATTAAAAAAAATTAGTCTCAAAACTCTTGACACACATACAGAGATTGTCTTCTCACTACATGTTTGTGGTGAAGTGGTCTTAGATTTTAAACCCAGGGGGGCAGGAACTGGTCCATGGAGCTTACTTGGTACAGAATGCAATCGTGATATGGGTTCATGATAACAATGAAAAATTCTTAGCAGCAGTGAGAGATGAGCTTAGATTCGAGATCTCAAATATGATACATCCATTCTAAGGAATGCTATGCAACAGTTTTGAAATTGGAAATAGTTTCATATATACTCAAACTGAAATATATCCAAGAAATTTTTAAGTGAGAAAAGGAGGATATATAAAAGTATGCATAGTATAATCCCATTTATGTTTTATAAGACTATATTTGTATTTTTACATATGAATATATGTAAATTTAGAGACACTATTCTGGAAGAATACACACCAAACTGTTAACAGTAATTACTTCTCTGGAGGCAAATGGAAGATTGGCGAGGGGGTGGTACTTGGTCTGTGGGGAATAAGACATTCACTTTTTAGTCTAGACACCTCTGTTTTTAGAACAGGAATGCATTTATATTTTATTAAAGTATATATATTTTTAAAACATTTGCTAAAAACACTTTGGCATTATTTTCCGGATTTCCTTTTTGACAGTCTGATTACTATTCATGTGAATAAAAGGCCTTACAGATAAATAAAGTCTTCCTTTGCCTCTATCTCACTGATACATATGTGATATGTACATGTTAAATGTATACTGTGATGTGTACAAGTATGCATACATGATATGTATATTGTGCTCCCAATAAATTGAAAACTGAGACATAAGTTTCTACCATTCCCCAATAGTCCTAACTTTCACAGTTGGTGGTTATTTAACCTGTCGAGATTTGAGTTAATCATATTGAACTTATTACACTAGCACCAATAGTGTAATTAGCCTCCAAGAACATATACTGAACAGACCTCAGACATCAGCTCAGGGAAGTAGAGATGTAAGACGGTAAAGAGTTGACACAGTCTCTCTGGGTCTTTTCAATTGTGATTTATGTAGAGTGTCACACAGCACTTTACTTATGGTAGCTGCTATTTTTTTTAACTTGTTACTTATGGAAAAATTTCAAAAAATACAAAAGTAGGCTGTACCTCAATATCGTCATCACCCAGTTTTAATAATTATCAACTCAGTTAATTTTGTTTCATCTCCCCCACCAGCACCACCACCACCACTACTGCTGGGGGGGGACTATTCTCCATGGGTCTCTTGTGTTTCTGCATATCTTGTGAGCAGAGGTGCTGACTGCCTTGTTATGAACTATCTTTTGAAGGATGTTTGTAGTGAGCAGTCTTGGACAGTAAAGATAGAGTCTCTCTTCAGAGCAGAGGGCAGATTCATTTACTGACTAGTATAACAAAGATAATGTCTCCAGTGTAAGGTCAGGCAGGTTTACTTACTGCCTACTATAGAAGATTCAGGTTCCCTAAGCTCAGGGGTCCCCAGCTGTGAGGCAAACCTAATTGCTTGCACAATAACCACCTGGGCCACTTCCCATTGGCTTTTTTTTTTAAAACATTCCATTTTTTTAAAAAATTTTATTTATTGATTGACTTTTGGCTGCATTGGGTCTTCATTGCTGCATGCGAGCAGGGGCTACACTTCGTTGTGTTGTGCGGGCTTCTTATTGCGGTGGCTTCTCTTGTTGCAGAGCATGGGAACTAGGCGCGTGGGCTTCAGTAGCTACAGCACGTGGGCTCAGTAGTTGTGGCTCGCGGGCTCTAGAGCGTAGGCTCAGTAGTTGTGGCACACGGGCTCAGTTGCTCCGCGGCCTGTGGGATCTTCTCGGACCACAGCTCAAACCCGTGTCCCCTGCATTGGCAGGTGGATTCTTAACCACTGCACCACCAGGGAAGTCCCCATTGGCTTTTTAATCAAGTTCAAGATTTAGGCCCTCAGCATCCTGATAAGCAGAACCATTAAAAAAAAAAAAAAAGAAAAAAACTTTTCCCAGACCTTTTATTAGTAAACTTGGCCTCTTTTTAAAATAGGGCCAATCATCAAAAAATCTACAAACAATGAATGTTGGAGAGGGTGTGGAGAAAAGGGAACCCTCATACACTGTTGGTGGGAATGTAAATTGATACAGCCACTATGGAGAACAGTATGGAGGTCCCTTAAAAAAACTAAAAATAGAACTACCATACGATCCAGCAATCCCACTACTGGGCATATACCCTGAGAAAACCATAATTCAAAGAGAGTCATGTACCACAATGTTCATTGCTGCTCTATTTACAATAGCCAGGACATGGAAGCAACCTAAGCGTCCACCGACAGATGAATAGATAAAGAAGATGTGGCACATATATACAATGGAATATTACTCAGCAATAAAAAGGAACAAAATTGAGTTATTTGTAGTGAGGTGGATGGACCTAGAGTCCGTCATACAGAGTGAAGTAAGTCAGAAAGAGAAAAACAAATACCATACACTAACACATATATATGGAATATAAAAAAAAAAGGTCATGAAGAACTTAGGGGCAAGACAGGAATAAAGACGCAGACCTACTAGAGAATGGACCTGAGGACACGGGGAGGGGGACGGGTAAGCTGGGACAAAGTGAGAGAGTGGTAGTGTATATATGGACATATATACACTACCAAATGTAAAATAGATAGCTAGTGGGAAGCAGTCACGTAGCACAAGGAGATCAGCTCGGTGCTTTGTGACCAGTTAGAAGGGTGGGATAGGGAGGGTGGGAGGGAGGGAGACACAAGAGGGAAGAGATATGGGGACATATATATATGTATAACTGATTCACTTTGTTATAAAGCAGAAACTAACACACCATTATAAAGCAGTTTTACTCCAATCAAAATGTTTAAAAAAATAAATAATTAAAATAAAATAAAACAGGGCCAAAATGAAGTTCTTTAATCTACTGATAAGATTTCAAATCACATGTACTAATTTGACTATATTAGTGACGTGATATTTTATCATGTTTCCATTTTGTAAGCATTAAACATTTATGAGCTCTCCTGATCAAAGTAGAAAATGAATGATAAAGTCATTTGAATAACAGATACACAAAAGGTCATGCACAAAAAAATTAAAAGGCAGGATGTTTAACCAAGGACGGATAAAAAAGGGGCCTGGACCAGAACGAATTGTGTCTGGAAGGTTAGGGGTTATTTACAGCTGTGCTCAGCCAGCAGGAGGAACAAGGCTTGCAGTCTGCACACAAATCATATTCATGTCAGACAGAGAAAGCAGGATGCCCGGGAAGGCTTTTCCTTCTGTTCTCCTGCCAAGTAGAGGGATGTATAGGCTGGTAAACTTGAAGCTGAGTTTAGAACAGATGAGAATGTGGTCCTAGAACATTTAACTGCTCTAAATAATATCAACCACTTCAGGTTTGACGGATTGCATCTCTAAGTAGGGGGAAGGAATGTCACATTATTTATTGAATATCCACTACGTATCTGACAATTTGCCGGGTGCTTTTTGTACTGTTATCCTAATAAAGATAAGGAAGGTAAAGTTCAGGGAGATTGAACGATCTGAACAAATGAATGACTTTATGTGGACAAGCATTTGTTACAATTTGCTAAGTGCCAAGCACTGTTATATGCATTTCAATACATAGATGAGTGACACAGGACTCCAACCTTCAGGGAGTTCCCCATTTAGTAGGAGAGACAGATATATAAGGACATAATTATAGTGTAATTTCATATGCGGCTGTTGTGACTCAGAATTTTAAAACCAAACTATGTCACTGAGAAAAACTGCATTGCAGTTAAAAAGAAAGAACTTTTTTTTTTTAACCAATCAAAGGCTGGAGATAACCCATCCTGGTTCCCCAAAACATTGAAATTTAAGGCTTTCTTTTATATTCAAAAAGAAAGTAAGATCCTTCTGAGAACTGCCTTGCGGTCAACAGGGAAGAGGGTCTTTATGACCCTTGAGTAGGCAAGGGGATCTTGGATGTTATGTCATAAACAGGCAAATCCAAAAAGCTACATCGATAGCTATGGGAGTGTAAAGGATCAGAAAGTCAATTATCACTCCTTTTTATAAGTTTTCCTAGCTCATCTCACTCATCCGCTCGTTCCAAGGATTGTCAGCAAGCTAATCAACCTATAGTTTGAAGAATCCTCCTCCTTATTGGAAAAGAGAGGGCTTCCCTGGTAGTGCAGTGGTTAAGAATCTGCCTGCCAATGCAGGGGACACGGGTTCGAGCCCTGGTCTGGGAAGATCCCACATGCCGCGGAGCAACTAAGCCCGTGAGCCACAACTACTGAGCCAGCGCTCTAGAGCCCATAAGCCATAACTACTGAGCCCACATGCCACAACTACTGAAGCCCACGCGCTTAGAGCCCGAGCTCCGCAACAAGAGAAGCCACTGCAAGGAGCAGCCCGCGCACCTCAACGAAGAGTAGCCCCCGCTCACCGCAACTAGAGAAAGCCCGAACGCAGCAACGAAGACCCAACGCAGCCAAAAATAAATAAATTAAATAAATAACATTTTTTTTAAAAAAAAGAAAGAAAAGAGAAAAACAATTTGCCCAGGTCTCACTGCCCAGAAGCTTTCCTGACATTTCAGATTTCTCCTAGATTCCAGACAATAATTTCATCTACTGGATCTTTTGCTTGGCTTGGTACAAAGAACATAGGTTTTGGGTTCATATGTCAGCTCTGTCACCCTCTCTGAACTACAGTTTCTCCCTAGCATACAGAATTTTAAAAATACAACCTAACATTAAAAAAACCCCAAAAACCTAAATAGGAGACAATGACTTGGCAGAGTAGAGAACTCATTGATCATTAGATACTGGCATCCCATAGTCATTATTCTGAAGAGTGTGAAATTGAATGATGCAAAAAACAATTCAACTCAGAAATAAATACATGCTCCTGTCATAAGAAAGGAGGTATATTTATGAAAACGTAATTGAGGTGACAGCAAAAGCAAGAAAAAAGACAATTGAAAGCAAAGTCATGCAATTATAATCTGTAGTCAAGCACACCTCTCTCCCCATATTACTGTGGATAATTTCTGCTGCTACCTTAGATTCTGGCCTTAAAATTGGAAGGCATAGGCATAGGTATTCTCTTCCAGTCTGGACGCTGACCTCAAGTCTCCTCCTACATTCCCCTCTGGAGCGGAAACATGTTAAGTAGGCTCTGATGGGTGAGAGGAGGAAGACATGTCCAGGGGAGCAGGATGGGGGCACTGTGCATCAAGGTTCGCCTGGTGGAGCCTGAGGTGGCCAGAAGCCACCCAGAACTGACCAGGTACCTGGGGTTAGAGAAATACCACAGAGGAGAAGAGCTTCAACTGTGTTCCTAATGACAAAATGTGCATGTTTCAAAGTCTCATCAAGGACTAGTCATGAATTCAGATAAATCCAGCCCAACTAATCTCTAAGGAGACAAGAGCAGCTTCCATAGATTATCTTTTCTCAGTCACCTCTACTCACTCTGGGACTTGAACTGCCTCAGCTTCCCTTGGCATTGAGATTGAGACTTGGGGGACAGTTCAAATAACTTCTCTTCCAACCACTTAACGATTTTTCCGTGTATTTATATGATCAGCAAAATCCTGATTTCGGAAATCCCAAATAAGCAACATTTCTTCCCTTGCACAAGCTCTTCTTCCTCTCGCCACTCTGTGCTTAGGGAACTCTTCCTCATCACTCACTTCCCTGAACAACTTTCAGCAACTCTCAGTTTTCCTGACACCCACGCTACGTCTATACTCCAAAAACACTATTAAAGTACTTGTATTATGCCATTTTCCACAATGATTCTTTTTTCTCCGTTCTTATTTCTTTCACTAATCTTTAAGCTCCTCAGTCATTAATACAGTTCTATTCCCTTCTGGGGTGCCGTGAGCATACTGTGATGCTTGGCACCAAATAAACAGTCAATGAATTCTTGAGGATTAAAGAATTAAGCATTTAAGAATTTGGGCTTAAACTTTCTTGTCCTTCCTATATGTCCATTCTCTTCATAGTTCAATCACACTAGTATGTTTTATTTTTATACTTCCTGACATTGTGTTATACATTTTGTAATTTTCTTAATTTTTTATTATTTGTGGTAGGCAGCTTCTGATACAGCTCCCAATGATTCCCGCCTCCTGGCATTCATACTCTTGCGCAATCCCTTCCCCTTGAGTGTAGGTTGGACCTAGTAACCAATAGAATATAGTAAAAATGGTGAGATTCATTTCCAAGATTCGGTTACAAAACACTGTGACTGTGTCTTGCTAGCACGCTCTCTTGCTGGCACCCTCTCCTGCCCTCTGGCTTGCTCCCCCGGTGAGGCCAACTGCCAGCTGTGAGAGGCTCCATGGATTGGCCCACGTGGCAAGGAACTGAGGGAGGCCTCCTGCCAACAGCTCATGAGGAACTGAGGCCCTAGTCCAACAACTCACGAGGAACGGAATCCTGCCAACAACCACATGAGTGTGAGCTTGGAAGTGGATCCTGCCCACTCAGTCCTTGAGACGACTGCCACCTGTGAGAGGGCCTGAAGCAGAGGATGCTACTAAACCTTGTCCAGATTCCTGACCTACAGAAACTGGAAGATCATAAAGGTGTGTTGTAAGCCACTAAGTTTTGGGTAATTTGTTACATAGCCACAGATAACTAATACCTTATTTATCAGTCAGCTAGGGTTCACAGATGATAAAACCCAACAATAGCAAACTGCAGAGTTTGGTTTATTATTAAGTGTAATTATTGGTTTGCAATATGTATTTGCAAACTGTTCTTCCAGATTCAAAACTGTGTTTTCCATTCATCAAAATGGCTCATATCCTACTTTATCAAGTCAACTTCACATTGATTTGGGCTTCTGAAAGGCACCAGTTAAAAATCCAGAATATTTGTACACATTCATTCCACAAGCATTTATTGGGTGCATACCACGTGCCCTGAGTTTGGGGCACAATTTCTCCCTAGCATGTATGATTTTCTTTCAGTGTTGTGGTTACACTGTTGAATAAGAATGTTCCTGTCCTCAGAAAACTAGTATCTAGTCAGGCAAAAGACATCTAAACAGATAATTACTTGCTTTTGTTTCAAGTGATAGAAACCATAAAAGAATGTGTGCATTGCAGGCCTATGCCCACTGAGACAAGGCAACTCACCCAATTTGAGGAGTGGAGATGTCCTTCTGGGCTTAGGTAGAGTCTTCAAGGATACATGAGCATCATAGAGATAAAGAGAAACAGGAAGAAGACACCAGGACAAGAGGATGGAATACACTAAATAAATTTCCCAGAACATTACCTTTGGTCAAATAGCACTAAACATACTCTTAATGAGTCAACTATTCTTTACAGGAAATGTGTGGCCCATTATTACTGTTATGGAAAAGCAAAAACAAATGAGAGTAATTCACACAACTGGATCAAGGCAATTAGAAACTAAACTTACGGTAATTTTCTTAAGTGGTTGTAGCCAGCGCCTTGGTTCATAAAACTGGACTTGTCATCTCTCCTTTATTTATGATTCTGAAATGAATGTTAAACTTCCTGAATGAGAAGATAATCGGAACCTCACAAATTAATGGCCATATAATTTCATTTCTTGAACACTTAGGCCCCTACTTTTCTCAATTAACTTATTACCACAAAGAAAGCTCAAAGGACAGCACTGAAGGTGCTTTTAAAACTAAACAAACACCAGCTGAGATGAAAGATGAGTAAATAAAACATGCTTCTAGAGCTGGATGTACAATTAATCTTTAACCAGCTATTAAACGGGTTAATCAAGTAAGTATATAATATATTTAAACTCTGGTCTCTCAAGGTTCAATTTCCCTAGCAAAATGCCTACCCTTATTACACTTCTTGAAAAAAACCTTCCCCATCCTCCAAATGAGATACATTTAGACTAAGGAGCCCTTGCTTATTCTCAACATGTTTTTTTACTTTATGGTAATTACATTTTTTATCCAATTAGCAATGAGCAAGATACCTACCTGTGTTTGAGCTGAACTAATTTTATAAGCTTTAAAGGCTGAGCCACTTAAGCATGGTTAGAACCAAGTGAAATGCATAGCCTCATCTATGATATGCCAGATTACTGCCATACAACTTGGTAGTTAGACATGTTCCCTGGTGGAGGACTGATGGTGATACAGGGCCACACAAAAACCTGAGATTACAAAGAAGAAGCTAGAGATGGAGAGGGACAGGATCTTGTGAATTCCTCTCTCTTTTCTCTCTAGCCAGAAGCAAGGGGAAACTCTGGCAGATTCTGGGAATCATAAGATTGTTTACAGGCCCCAACACACACACACACACACACACACACACACAAGCACACCTCTACACACCCCACAGTCTCCAATGCCATAGGCCAGTCTTATATATACTCTCCTATGAAAAGAATAATGCTTTTACTGGCAATCTGCTTGCTTGGAGTTCTAAACTCAAAATCCCTTTGGATGAACATAATATTTACTATTTAGGTTCTCTACTAATGTGTCTGGCAGCTTTTATATGTTATCTCTTGGGACAACTTCTTGGAGGACCTTCATCCACCATCTAACACATCTGGCTGCCTGTAGGCACCATGTTGGAGAGACCATATGGTGAGGCCATACAAAGGCAGAGATGCCCAGGGATCCCCACCTTTCCAACCCCCAGCTCTTTGGATTTCCCCAGCACAGGCACCAGACATAAGAGTGAAGGAGCCTCTGAGATGGCCCCAACATCAGCTACTATGACTGAAACCATCAGATAGATCCCAAGAGAAGCTACCTGGCTAAGCCCAGTCAACTGCCACATTGGTAAGCAAAATAAGTGAGTGTTATTTTCTTAAGCCCTGTTTTGCGGTGTCTTGATATCCAGCTACAGAGAGCCAGAACAGTCTTTGAATAAGAAGAACATCTGCCTGGGTCTCCCGTCATCACACCATTCTTGACGTCATCTCAGATATGAACTGTTCAGCAGCCACAACCCATCCTCCACCTCCAGCACTCCCTGAATGGTCCTACTATGGCTGCATGTTGAGCCTACCAAGACAAGCTTGACAGGTAAAGAAGGACTGTTCTCAGGTTAAAGATGAATATAGCTACACTCAACTTCCCAGATACATGGGTGCCTGTGTTTATCCAATACAGCATCACATGAGTAATCTAGTCAGCATTTCACCTTGGATTCCAAGACTTTACACCTAGACATGCAGTTACTCAGAAACACTCTTCAGTTATAGCCCTTCCAGTCCTGTGCCCTTAATGGGAACACATACTTCTGAGCCTTTTCAACTGTTTATTACAGCCTACTTGAACTATTGCCAGACTTGAATTGGCAGTGCAATTTGGAAACACATTCTAAAACTATTATCACTTCACCAAAAAAATGGAGAATATTTTATCTTTTAAGAAAACATCCTAAATTAAAAATTAATCAGCTAGCTCAAGGAGGTATATTTTTCAGCTTTAAGAATACGTTCATATATGCTTTGAGAGTTTAAGGCTACATTGTATTCAAGAAGAATTACTTTTGCTTCAAAGAAGAATTTCTGTTATAAGCTACGATATTAAACACACAAGCACATTCACACATACAAGAATATACCTGTGGGCAAAATTTAACAAAAAAGAAAACTTGATTTCCTAAAAGGCAAACAGAAGCTGTGCTAAATTTCCCTCCAGTAGACCACGTAAACGAATAACATTAACCAAATTGACAAAGGGTGGGTTATCAGAGGAGAAATCAAGCTTGATCAGTAAATTTTCCCAGCAGGACCAATGCAATGTGACACAGCAGGAATTTCACAAGCTCAGGGGAGCACTGCAAAGGCACAAAGCTCACTGCTGTGAAGGGCAGGCCATTTCCCTCTACAGGTCTCTGTGAAAGACGGGGAGAGCACCATAGAAAGAAGCACTGTAGTTTAAGAGAAAAGTCTCGTTTTTGTGCTTAGTTCTTTTATTTTCCAAAGCATTTTTGAAGTAAATAAATGTGTCTCCTATTGGGATGCAATCCCAGCCTGCTAATGTCATGTTTATAAAGGCAATCCAGCAAATGGAGAAGAGTAGGCTTTCAAAACAGAAGAGCCTTCTGCTTCGCTGCCTCTGCTACCCCGCTTCTGCTACCCCTAGCTGTGTGAACTCGCATAAATTATATAATCTCTCTCATCTTTGATTCTTTTCTGGTAAAATGGGGATTACAATGCACATGATTGTGGTAGGGGTTAAATGACATCATACTGTAAGTTGCCAGTTCTGTGCCTATAACACACTAGGTATTAAATTATTAATTTATACATTAAGTATTAATACACTTAATTGGTAATATATTTCTTAGTAAATATTTCATTTCATAGCATTACCTTTATATTATTAACAATAATATGTACTATTTAAAATAATTTTTTAAAACTCTCTGGTCAAAGAGTCAAGAGACCTGGTTCTAATCCAAACTCTACTCTTTATACAATATATGATCTGGCAAAGTTGCTTTCTACTTATTTATTAGACTCAGTTTCCTTTTGGTTAAAAACAAATAAATAAAGGGTTTGGATTTGCTGATACTGTCTCTCCTGACAGAAAGATAGAAACATTTTAGCAATTTAATGGCTCTAAGTTCATCTGAGTCTAATTTTTCTTTGTCCAAGAAGGTCGCCTTGAGCAACAAAAGCAAACATAAACAAGTGGGACTACATCAAACTAAAAAGCTTCTGCATAATAAAGGAAACTATCAACAAAATGAAAAGGCAACCTACAGAATGGGAGAAAATATTTGCAAACCACACATGTGATAATGGGTTAATATCCAAAATATATAAAGACCTCACACAACTCAATAGCAATAAAGCTAACAATCTGATTTTATAATGGGCAGGGGATCTAAACAGACAGTTTTCCAAAGAAGACATACAGATGGCCAAAAGGTACATGAAAAGATGCTCAACATTGCTAATCATCAGGAAAATGCAAGTTAAAACCACAGTGAGATATCACCTCACACCTGTTAAGATGGCCGTTCTCAAAAAGACAAGAAATAACAAGTGTTGGCGAGGATGTGGATAAAAGAGAACCCTTGTGCATTGTTGGTGGGAATGTAAATTGGTGCTGCCACTATGGAAAACAGTATGGAGGTTCCTCAAAAAGTTAAAAATAGAACTATCATATGCTCTAGGAATTCCACTGCTGGGTATTCATCCGAAGCAAATGAAAAAGATATATGCACCCCATGTTCACTGCAGCATTATTTACAATAGCCAAGACATCAAACAATGTAAACGTCCATCGATGATGAAGGATAAAGAAAATATGGTGTATATATATACAATGGAATATTATTCAGCCGTAAAAAGAAGGAAATCTTGCCATTTACAACAACAGAGATGGACCTTGAGGGTATTATGCTAAGTGAAATAAGTCAGACAAAGAAAGATGAATACCATATGATCTCACTTAAATGAGGAGTCAGGGAAAAAACAAACAAACACTGAGCTCATAGATACAGAGAACAGATTGGTGGTTGCCAGAGGCTGGGGGATGGGGTGGGCGAAATGGATGAAGGGGATCAAAAGGTACAAATTTCCAGTTGTAAAATAAATATCTCGGGCTTCCCTGGTGGCGCAGTGGTTGAGAGTCCGCCTGCCGAGGCAGGGGACACGGGTTTGTGCCCCCGTCCGGGAGGATTCCACATGCCGCGGAGCGGCTGGGCCCGTGAGCCATGGCCGCTGAGCCTGCGCGTCTGGAGCCTGTGCTCCGCAACGGGAGAGGCCACAACAGTGAGAGGCCCGCGTACCGCAAAATAAATAAATAAATAAATAAATAAATATCTCATGAGGATGTAATGTACAGCATGGTGACTACAGTTAATAATACTGTAGTGCATATTTGAAAGTTGCTAAGGGTAAATCTTAAAGGTTCTCATCACAAGAAAAAAAAGTTTTAACTATGTATGGTGATGGATGTTAACTAGACATTGTGATCATTTTGCAATATATACAAGTATCAAATCATTATACTGTACACCTGAAACTAATACAGTGTTATATGTCAATTATACCTCAATTTTTAAAAAAAAAAGTCACCTTGAATAAAGCATTACTTAGTGCTTGTGGCTAAGGCCACCGGTCTAGAGATCAGTGGTGTATTGGAAAATGTTTAACAACTGGCTCTTTGGGTTTAAAAAAAAAAAGCCTGCTTTATAGTGTTTGCCAATATCCATTGTGTAAACATTCCCACCATGGCCAATTTCAAGCTATCAATAGGACATCACTAAGGTAGAGTTGGAAAGAGACATACACAACTGGCTCTCATAGAGCAGGCTCCAGCACATCACTGTACCAAACCCATTGGATCTCAGTGCTCACCTCTCAGCTCACATTCAGTTCCTGAGCAGTAAGACCATTATGAAGAAAAAAGTTCCAGGTATCAGGATACTTTCTATTTTCAGTTTCAATTTAAGGCAGAGCCCCTATTTATCACACAGAAGTACCACTGAATTTACTGCCATTTTTCTGGGGGAAAAAAAGGTCTTGGAGGTCATGAAATACTGAAATGCAAACAATCTCATTTTCTTACAATCCATTCTAATTCTTCACTACTTTAAAAACCTTCCCTAATCTCAGACTGTAAAAACAACAAATGACCTCTAAAGGTTCTAAGTCAGAAAATTAGTAAAAAAACAAGTTTCATCTTTTCTTCAATTCCTTAATGCCCATAAGGATGAAATTTGTCAAATCAACTCTTTCTCTCATCTGAAAAATCAACCATCAACTTAATAATGATGGACTCCGAATATAGTATTCCCAGAGATGCTGAAGTTTAGAGCATCCCAGGATGCAGGATTCGGCCACAAATGAGAACCAAACACCAGCATGTTTTAGCACCTGACACATCATCTGTCGATTGCCAAAGCACTAAAACCTTGTATGTAATCCACTCTAGAAGAGGCCCTCAGGACATAACTTGCAGTTTATTTTCTCATAAACCTGACATCTTCGATCATTGGACTTCTCAGACCTCAGAGATTTGAAGTTGAAGAAACTTTCAAGAACCCAGTGTACTATTAAGAGTGATGACAGCTGATACCTGACAGCCCAGCATGCTGCCTTATACTGTGCTTCCAATATTCACCTAAATATTTAGAAAAGAAAATTCCTGCTGATTTTCACCCCAGCAAAGCGTTTGAGGTTTCTAAATTATTACCCTGAGTCATCATGGAAAGATCATTCTGATCTCATCCTCTGTGTCAGGGGTCCCCAACCCCCGGAACCGGGCCGCATAGCAGGAGGTGAGCGGTGGACGAGTGTATTTACAGCTGCCCCCATCGCTCGCATCACCACCTGAGCTCCGCCTCCTGTCAGCATTATGGTGAGTTGTATAATTATTTCATTATATATTACAAGGTAATAATAACAGAAATAAAGTGCACAATAAAAGTAATGCGCTTGAATCATCCCCAAACCATCCCCCCCAACCCTGATCCATGGGAAAATTGTCTTCCACGAAACTGGTCCCTGGTGCGAAAAAGGTTGGAGACCACTGCTCTGTGTGATGTAAGGAAAATATATGACACATTTTAGAAACATTCTCATCAAAAAGTTTTTCAAAGTGCAATCTTCAATACCTAGAAAATTACCCATATGAAATAATTTATTCCTTGGAGATATGATTGTTGGGAAAATTAATAAAGTAGTCTTGTTCAGGCTTCAGAGACAGAAGCAGGCCTCTGCCTGACCTGTGACCTTGCCTGGACTGCCCTTCACTTGCTCACCTAACAACTGCTGCTAGCAAGTCAAGCGGCACTTACGATAAGAAAGGGAGTGGGTCTTGGAATTTCTTGAGCCCTGGGGACCTGGCCAGTCCCCTGGGGTCTAGAAAATCTTGTGACTAACGTGGTGAAATTAGCAGCATTGTTACAACTGAACCAGAGCCGTTTTTGCGCAAACTAATATCTGTTTGCGGCCTGGAATTATAAACGGAAGCCCCCAGAACTCCAATCTGAAGTCTCACCCGTGGGGTGGACGCACCGCCCAGGACCCTTCCCAACTGGGGCTCCAGATTGCTGTCACTCGGGACCTCCCATCTGCTGTTTGGATCTGGAAGTAGGTGTCAGCCCAATTCAGTGATGCATACCCTGTTATGTCTCTCTAATATTCTTATTCCTTTCCTTCTAATGATTGTATATCAAGATTAAGTTAAGTCACCTTTCATTAAAGAATTGATTAAAGCTGTTTATTTGTGTGAAACAAGTAGTTATTTTGCCAGCGATTCCATTGAACCTTAAAACCGAAAGTAGGATTTCGGCAAAACAATGATATTGCTGTAGTTCTATACCTTAAGGCACTAACATACAGAATGCCTACTGAGTACAAGGCATTTTGGGGATAGACTCATAAACAGTATAGGGGATATTGTTGTTGTTGTGCCTCAGATGGCTTTACTCAGTCCAGACATCTATCCCCCAGATGCTGTGAGCGTTGGCTGTTAAAGGTTTGCAGCTGCCTCCTTCTCTAGAAAATTGTCTTTGTATGATTGGAAGCTGTGTTGTTGGGCAGGTAATTCCCTGCAAGAGGCAGTAACAAGGATGCACAAAAGCCCCCCATCCCCGCTTTTGCCTAAAAGGTGAACCATCTTTGCAGAACAATCTGTGCTCTAGAGCTCCCCAAAGGATCAGGCTGAAATAGTCTTGAGCTGAAATCACATCCTTGCTTGATTCCGCCCTTTGTCCTAGCCCACTACTCCCCATCCTCTTTTCCTGAGAACACTTCCTCAGTAGGGCATTTGCAAAAGAATCCAAATCTCAGGGTCTACTTCCGAAGCATCCAACCTAACCCAGACTTACACGCTTTTCTCAAGAATATAAGCCATATACTAAACTCAGCTCAATTATTAATTGAACACTGACTGCCTGTAGAGGATTAAAAATGAAAGAGGATACAGAGGATACGTCTATTCCCAGCTAAGATAGAATGATAGGCACCAGATTTACTCTCTTGCCAAAAGAAAAAATGGTCAAAATGTATGAAAAATGGCTTTCATGATGTCATAATCAGGCAACAAAAGACAATGATCTTAAATAAATGAGATGAACCCTATGATTGCCCCAGCTTACTGCATAGAGAAAGGAACCCAGGACAGTCCTGGCAGACTTCTGTGTTGAGAATATAGAGCTGGGAGGCCAAAGCAGTAAGAGTTATCGGGCAGAATAGCAAAGAGGAGAAGGCTACATAGGAAGAAACTCTGGAGATCTGCAGAGGGTGCCCCTTGAATATTCAACATATGAGTTAGCACATGCACATGAGGAAAGGAACACCAGAGAAGTTTAAAGGGAGAAATCCCTGGAGATCACACAGGGCCAAAAATAGTGCCCATTCCTATCAGGCTGGGTGGAAAACTTATAATTCATAGGGCATTGGGTAGAATACTAAAAAGGGTTTTACCTCAGTTGTGAGGGAAATACAGCACTAGACTACACAGCACTGATCTCACCTAATGACAATTATAGTCAATTATAGACAATTATAATTATAGACAATTAAGACTCAAAAGTATCAAACTGTTTCTAAGTAACTTAACTGCAACTCAGAAGAAAGCTTAAGAATATTTATAGTAATCTAAAAATATACCTCAGTATACTGTTAGAAAATAGAAAATAAATAGAAAGATGGTAGATATAAACCCAACCATACCTGTAATCACATACATGGTGGAAAGACTCTAAGATGGCCCCCAATTATCCCTGTCTCCTTGTATTCATGCCCTTGTGTAATCCTCTCCTGTGACTTGCTTCTAACCAATAGAATGTAGAATGTCACCTCCATGACTGCTACATAATACTATAATTTTCATCTTGCAAGCAGACTCTCTCTTATTGACTATTCCCCTTGCTAGCTTTGATTAAGTAAGCTGCCATATGACGAAGTCCACGTGGCAAGGAATTGAAGGCAGCCTTCATTTTGACAGCATGCAAGGAACTGAATCCTGCCAACAACCACATTAGCTTAGAAATAGATTCTTCCTCAGTCAAGCCTCAGATGAGACCCCAGCCCTGCCTGACATTTTGATTGCAACCTTGTGAGATACCCTGAAGCAGAGGACTCAGCTAGGCTGTGCCTTAATTCCTGGCACACAGAAACAGTGAGATAATAAATGGGTGTTGTTTCAAGCTGCTAAGTTTGTGGTAAGATTATTCTGCAGCAATAACTCGCTACTAAAACATGAAATGTAAATGGTTTAAACACCCAATTAAAATGGAAATTGTCAGATTGGATTAAAAAAAGCCAAGACCCAACTATATACTACTTTTAAGAGATATACTTTAAATATAAAGGCTGAAGTAGGTTAAAACTAAAAAGATGAGAAAAGATACTATTCTAATCTAAAATAAAGCAGGACTTGCTACTTTAATATAAGACAAAGTAGATTTCAGAGTAAATAATATTAATAAGAGTAAAGAGGGTCATTTCATAAAGAGTCCAATTCAACAAGAGGACATGACAATCCTAAGTTTGTATGTACTTAGTAACAGATTACATGAATTAAAAACTGATAGAAGTATAAGGAGAAATAGACAAATATATAATTATACTTAGAGATTTCCCCACCCTTTTCTAATAATTGAAAGAACAAATAGAAAACAAATAAGGATACAGAAGACTTGAACACCACTATCAACCAAATGCCTAATTAACATTCATGCAACACTTCAAAAATTGCAATATACACATTCTTTTCAAGTGCACAAAGAACATTTACCAAAACAGAGCATATCCTGGTCCATAAAAGAAATCTTTTGTTTCTTTTTCTCCGTGGTATTCTTAAATTAAAAGTGATAAAACCTTAATCTCTACCCTTAACCTCACTGAAATTATGAATGGGATTTCATGAGGAGGAGGATGAACAGGGCAAATCTCTAATACAAAGTATGCCAAATGCTATCTTTGAGAAAGGAATACTTTTAAAAGGGACAGAAAAGGTAAGGGAGGGAAGATACGAGTTCACTTTCTCCAGAGCTCTGAGGGTCAGCTGAGTTAGAAACTTTAAACATGATGTGTTTTAAATGGAACCCCATGGGTCTGGACTAGCGTATGCGCATAACAGACTAAGTCTTCTGTTATCAAAAAGGTTGAGGCCTAGCTACTTTTGTCTCAAAGACATTATGTATATTATTGAAATTTGTTTATATCAGATGGTATTTAGACCATCAGTGATAAAGAAAAACCTCCAAAAAACCCAATATCTCACTGGGGTAGATATTTCTATGAATATGTTTCACAATAACATTGCTGTGTCCATGGGGGAAAATTACTTGGCCTGCAACTTGCTCACCACCATGTGAAATTGATCAACAGTCCAATTCAGCACAGCTACAATGTTGAATAAATGATAGCTGTAAAACCTAAGCTCTTAATGGGGAAGTAATTCACACAGAGTTGCACTGATAGTAAACAAATGAGAAACTCCATAAAAAGGGAAGACAATGTTTCTCTGTTGGGTTGCTATAGAACATTCTCAGTTATGTGCAAAGCATAATTGATTGGGTGGCAGTTCCTGGAACAGGCTATGAGGATTCTAAAAAGCTTCAGGTTATTCAAATTCACTTTAGTGCTCAGTACCATTGGGTACTTTTGTAAAGAAAAGAGAAAGATCTGGGTAACTAAAGTAAGGATTATTTTTTAGAGAGATAAATCTCTTGCAAATTAGTAGAAGCATTCTGGAGGACAATATCTATTCACATGCAAAATGTGTGTACCAGCCCCAAAATATTCACTGCTCAGGTATGTTCACAAAATTGACTCACTCCTCAGATAACGCCCCCAAAGATATGTATCATTTAGAGCCCTTTTCTAGCAAGTAACAGAAAATAAGTGCAATCCAGCTTAAACAATAAAGGGGGCTTGTTGGCTCAAAGACTTGCAAAATTCAGGAGTAAGATGGTTAATAGTTTGGGCTACTTTTGGAAGGTGAAGGAAACACCAATAAAAGAATGGAAAGGTGTGACAGGGACAAGGGAGCCGATAGAGGGTACAGTATCAAGCTAATTTCCACTGTGGACAACGAGAGGTTTTTTTTTTTTCTTTAATATTTATTTATTTATTTGGCTGCGCCGGGTCTTTGTTACGGCATGTGGGATCTTCGTTGCAGCATCTGGGATTTTGTTTTTTAGTTGCAGCATGCAGGATCTAGTTCCCTGACCAGAGATCAAACCCAGGGCCCCTGCATGGAGAGCACGGAGTCTTAACCACTGGACCACCAGGGAATCCTGGACAACCAGAGTTTAATTCCACTAGGGAAACCCTGAGAGCCAGTGTAAAACATTTGCCTCAGAGGTAATCCACCCTAGCAGGGAGGGGTATTTATACCATGAGTCACTGGTTGAGAGCTGTCCCTGAGGGACATTCATTCCATCCTGCTAAGTAGACAGCAAAAGGGACTCCAGTGGTAAGAGAAAGCCCTCAGGCAAAGAATTCAGTACTGACAAAAGTCGGAGCAGTGTGCACTGAAGTAGTAAAGACAAGTGGGTATGGGTAGGGAACCAATAGCCTCCGCCTAAGATGGACTTCAGGGTTGGGTGATCCAGCAGCTCAATAATATCATGAGATTCTCTCCTTTCCACTCAAATTTCCAGGGTTAATTTAGCTAACCAATGTTTTCCATAGTGGTCATTAAATGATTATCAGTCCCAACTGGGGCTACAGATATTGTAGGATATAGAAAGCACTGTGGGGTCCATGTTCCAAGCAACAATGCTTATGTTTAGCCTAATTAGACTAAATTAAGGCAAAGGCACACTTCCGATTTTGTTACATGGCTTAAATCAATCAGAATCAATCCCTGGAGATAAAGATGGGCTGTCTTCCTCAGATAGAAAAGCTGGGTACCGTGGAGAAGGGAGAAGTTGGGCGTGGATGCTGGGTAGTTCAACCACAAATTTATAGTGATATGTGTGTAAAGATGTTAATTGCCACCTTTTTTGCAATAGCAAAAACCTAGGAGTAGCTGAAGTGTGTGTGTCAATAGGGGACTTACATTTAAACAAATTATGGTACATTCTTAGTTTGGAAACTGCAGTAGTAGATCTTTATACTCTGACATAGATGGGTCTCCAAGATTTATCATTAAACAATAAAGGCACATGCAAATCAGTGTATAAAGTAAATCGTTTTTGTAAATTAAAAAGCAGATAGATGAATAGAAAATTGGTTATGTGGGACTTTCCTGGTGGTCCAGTGGGTAAGACTCCACGCTCCCAATTCAGGGGGCCCAGGTTCAATCCCTGGTCGGGGAACTAGATCCTGCATGCGTGCCTCAACTGAGAGTTTGCATGCTGTGAAGATCCTGCGTGCTGCAACTAAGACCCAGCGCAGCCTAAATAACTAAATATTTTTTTTAAAAAAAAGAAAAGAAAATTGCTTATGTTAAAGCCTGAACAGCCAAAGACCACCAAGGATAAGCTGGTAGTATGACAAGGTCAGATTTATTATCTTGATGCAGTGAGGGAAGGCCCTCCAGGAGAACGGTGGACACTTCTTTGATAAGGTTTGGCTTCTTGCTAAAGGATTCTGAGGAGAGTTTAAGGGGGTGGCAATCAGTTCTGGGTTGGTTGCTTTCCCAAGACAGCATTAGGAGATTGAGTGCTGCCTTGAGATGATGGGACTTTGGCAAGATTGGGTCTCTTGATAACAGATGAGTATAGCAAAGTAGGGCTTTGGGGCGGTCATCAGTAAGAAAGCAGGAGCCACTCAAAAAGGAGGCCATTATAGCATCTTACAGCTGCTGCACAATCATGGGAGAAAGAATGTTTTCTGTTAACTTTGCATCTGATTTTATCTGTGTCTAGCCCCCTGGCTTTAATGATGGAAGGGACTCTTTCTTTCTTTTTCAGTCTGAGCTGATTTGCACTCTATCAGGCCCAAATAGGTTTTTACTCTTTTTTAAGGAATACTAAGAAACTGTTAACAGTGGTCACCTTTGGAAAAGTGGATTGGGTTAGAAAGGTGAGCAGGAAAAGATGCCTGAACTATTCATTTGCATATTTCTGTTTTAGTTAGATTTTCTAAACATGACAGTATGTTAATTTTGTTACATTTTAAATGTTAACATGGATTCTCTGAGCAGTGAGAATATGACCCTTTTTGTTTGGTTGTTCTCTTCTTTTTATTTATCTGTATTTTGTCAAGAACGAATTTTATTTTTAAAATAATAATAGACATTCTTTGCCTCCCCAAAAGTCAACAGTCTGACTGTCACCACGGTCCAAACCTGGAGCCCAAAAATGAGCTTTGCCACCCCATCTTCCTTGCCTTCTACCGTTCTGCTGCTTCCGTCTCTTGGGTCGTTCTTTTTACACCCAATCTTTATACCACCAGCCCTGCCCTTAACAAAGGGTAGCAAATTTGGAGTGAGACCAATCAGACAATGTACTTATCACCTCACAGGGTGCCCATGTACTGCACTGAAAGGAGAGAGCACAGTTCTAAACATAAACCTCAGCAATGAGATCCTGCCTCTCTTCTCCCCCTAACTCAGCCTTCTCCAAAGACCACACACCTATCAGTGCTCTTCCTGCCAGAGACACTCATCTTGTAATATAGCAAAAGAAATGTAGTTGAGGAGCAGGTATGCTCATTTTATAATACACTGTGAGTTGACTAATAGGATAGATAATTCAAGGGAGAAACCAAAGGATATAATGATATTTGTACTTCATGGCTGAAAGTTTAATAAAGTGCCTCCCCCAAGTGCTTCTCCCATTAGCAAAGGGATTTTTTATTCTATAAGATTGGCTGAGAATGTTATAATTTGGAGGACTTGCCACAGAAGTATGCTGCTTGTAGACATATGTCTAGGATAAAGAACCAACAGTATGACCAAATAGAATAACTCCCTTTTTGAGCCATTATAACAAAACCAATGACAAATGTCAGGAGCCTTCCATGGGCGCGTACTCTGAGTAGTTTTATGACATTCCTACCAGGCCATTATTTTTAAAGAGATGATTCAGAAAAGTTGCTAGTGATACACAAGTAGTATTATCTATTTAAAAACTGCATGATTATTTCCAGGACCAAGATAACCATTGTTTACAAACAAAGAAAAATCTACTATAATATGGAGTCTCTGAAATCAAATTTCAACTATTTTGTGAACAGTTGAGAAATAATTACTTCAGTTATTTTCTTGTCTTTGCTGTTAACAAGGACCCAAATTATCAGCACCTCTTACAATGCCTGACCTTTTAGGACAGTGTAATGATGTTCTAAAGACAGTAAAGCGTACACAGGTTGTCATGCTGCCAACTCTTAGCTACAAATCTATTAAATGAAAAATCTTTGTAGAATTAATCAAAAAAAGTTCAAGTCATTAAAAGGAAACAAAACAAACTTTTATTTTCCAATGTACCATTTTCAACAAACAGGTCAAATATTTTGAAAGATAATCTGAACAATTGAAAATCATTTCCATGGAAATGGTTCCTTACATAGGAATCTGTTTCTTCTTTGGTTAATGGGGATATTATCCCAATGAAATATTTTAATGGTGCTCAAATAAGGACAAAAAATAGATAATGCACTGTTGCATGGTCATTTTTCAACCATGCACTGGTGAGTTATTAACAGAAAGACTTATTTTCAAATGTTTATTGACATAATTGGGTTGAAAACTACAATGAAAGAGTAGAAGGAATTACTGCTGTCAGAAGACCTGAGCTAATCCCAGACCATCATTTTCTAACTGTGTAAGTGGGCCTGTCATTCACTGTATCTGTGCCTTCTCTTGAAAACAGAGATATATTTCTATCCTGGCTTTATCTAAGATGGAAAGCCTAAGTCAAAGAAGAAGAGCAACCTACTTTTGATCCAGATACATGACTGTGGTGGTATTAAAATATGTCCACAAATCATTTGATACTCCTTCCTTCAAAGAGTAGAATCTAATTCTTCTCCCCTTAAATGTGGGCTGTATTTAGTGACTTGCTTCCAGTGAATAGAATGGTAGAAGTGACAGTCTATGACATCGGAGATTAGGATATAAAAGGTATTGTGACTTCCTCCTTGCTCTTTTCCTTTGATCACGCACTTTAGGGGAAGAAAGCAGCCATGTTGTGTAGATATTCAAGCAGGCCCATGAAGAGGCCCATATGGCAAGAAACTGGGACTTCTCACCAATAATGCCAATAAGGCCTCCTTCCTATAGTCATTTCATGACTTTGGAAGTGGAGCCTCCCGCCCCAGTCAAGCCTTCAGATGACTGCAGCCCCATGTCTTAGCTGCAACCTGAGCCAAATCCATCCAGCTAAACCATTCCTGAATTTCTGACGCACAGAAACTGTGTAATGATAACTGTTTGTTGTTTTAGGCCAATAAATTTTGGGATAATTGTTAGTAGATAACTAATACTATGACCTACTAGGAAAAATACATCTATAAAGATAAGTACAATATGATTCTCTTTTGACATGGAAAGTTTGCAAATAAATTTAAAAAGAAATGAGAGCTTTGATTTAGAAGCTTTACAATCAAATTCTTTTAACGCTTCCACATATTCTGGGTTATAATGCAGTTAGAAGAAACTGCAATATTCTGTCAGTCACAATCAAGATTCTGTAGCCCACAGAAGGCCCTGTGAGGGATGATAAAGCAGCTCTCCAGGTGGAGACTGGCCACACACATGGGAACACTTCACAAGCATCCTTAAAACATGGGCTCTATATTCATCATTTCAGATTTAAAGAAAACCTTAAGCAAGCCTACAGTTACTAAAAATCTCTATTACAAATATCCTGTCTCCTCCACTAAACGCATGTTTACCAAAATGATTTAAGAGAACCAAAGCAGCAAAAGAATGGAGTTAAAACTATAGCAACAGTCTTCAAACTGGGGTTATACAGAGACTTTCCAAGGGGTACATGGACATAAATAGTTTTGAGGAAAACAATTTCAAGTCACCTTCCATATATAAGCAATCCCTCCTGTAAGAGATCTGCCTGAGGAATGCATTATATCTGTTCTTCTTTCCTACTTCTCTTTTCACAAGCATCCTTTTCCATGTTTCAAAGGAAGGCATATTTCTTTGAATTCCCAAATCTTATTATTACGCATTGTCCCAGAGTGTGAAAACTTCAGGGGCACCAAGCAAAGGAATAGTTTAAAATATTGGTGTTTGCAAACTTCATCCATTCAAATCACCATAAACTCATAAGAGGACATCTCTCTTTCTTACCTTGTGTGTATATATATATCTTGTATAAATTTTTATTAAATGAGAAGGATGGTAAGACTCATGTTGGGATGTTCTGTATTGAAAAATATTGTAGCATGGGGGAGGGGTTGTGGGATTAATAACAAAGAATTTTCATTTAGCAAGCTCACCTCTCAATTCTGTCAACTATTGTAAAATAACACATTGCTCCTGAGGATAATTCCTGTGAGTCTGCTGCCAACAAAGATATGAAACCACTGTCTTATGATATCATTTATTTACAAAAGATCCAGCCTCAAAAAAAGTCTGATTTGTTAAATGTTGAAAGCTAAGGGTATCATCAGGGAAAAGCTACTATCATTAAAGCTGGTTTTGGAAACCTTATGAATCTGAGAGCACAGTTCATTCTTTACACAAAAATTTATTGAGTAGCTCCTATTTACCAGGCACCGTTTTAGATTCTCAGATGCAACGGGACATAAAATGAACAAAAATCTAGGCTCACATAGCACTTACAGAAAAGAGAGACAAACAATAAACAAAATAAGTAAATGGTATAGTACATTAGAAAGTCATAAGTATACAGAGAACAAGGAAAAAGGAATGAAGGGCAGGGAGTGCCAGGAGGCACTGGGGATTTTAAGTTAGGTGGGCAGAGACAGCTCCTTTTAGAAGATGACATTTGCACAAAGATTTGAAGGAGATGAGGGAGCAAGACTTGTGGATATTTGGTGGGGGAGGTGCTGAGCAGATGGGGGAAAGCATGTGGAAAGAATCTGGGGCAAAGTATGCTTGGCTTGCTCAAGGAACAGCAAGAAGGCCAGTGAAGAGAGAAGTAACCGAGAGGGAGAGTATAAGAATGAGAAGTGATAAGGGTAATGTAGTGCTAGACCATGTGGAACCTTACAGGCTACTGCAAGGATTTGACTTTTACTCTGGATGAGGGTTTTGTGGAGTGACATGATCTGACTTATGTTAAGTGGCACACTAGCTGCTGTATTGAGAACAGACTAAAGGGAGCAAGGGCAGAAACAAAAAAATTCAGCAAGGCAGTTACTGCAATAATCCTGAAAGAGATACTGCAGTAATCCAGAAAGAGACCATGGATGCTTGGTCCAAGATGGTAGCCAAGGAGGTGATAAGAAGAACTGAGATTCTGGATATATTTCGAAGGTAAAGTCAATAGAATTTTTTGATAGATTGGATGTAGGGTGTGAAACAGAATAGCCCTATATCTATTAGAAAAATTAAATTCATAGTTTAAAAATTTTCTAGAAAGTAAATTCCAGACTTAGATGGTTTCACTTGTAAATTCTATCACATGTTTATGGAAGAAATCATACCAATCTTACCAAAACTCTTTCAGAAAATAGAGGATGAGAGAAAACTGCTCAATTCATTTTGTGTGGTCAGCATCACCCTAATTCTAAAACCTGATAAAGGCAGTTCAAAACAGAAATTTATAGACCAATAACATTCATGAACATAGATGCAAAAAAATCCTTAACAAAGTACTAGCAAATGGAACCCAACAATATATCAAAAGGATAATACATGATGACCAAGTAGGGTTTATCTCAGGAATGCAAAGTTGTTTAACATTTAAAGATCAATCAAGGTAAGATCAATCAAGGTAATTAACCATATTAACAGCATAAAGCAGAAAAACTATGTGATAATTTGAATAGATGCAGAAAAAAATTCAACATCCACTCATCACATAAACTTTTAGCAAACCAGGAATAAAAGGGAATGTATTCAACCTGATAAAGGACATCTTTTAAAAACCTGAAGCTAGGGCTTCCCTGGTGGCGCAGTGGTTGAGAGTCCACCTGCCGACGCAGGGGACACAGGTTTGTGCCCTGGTCCAGGAAGATCCAACATGCCTTGCGGAGAGGCCACAACGGTGAGAGGCCCGTGTACCAAAAAAAAAAAAAAAAACCTGAAAGTCTGAATTTTTTGCTCACGACTGTGAAAAGGCAAGGTTGCCCACTGTCATCACTGCTATTCAATATGCCAATTCAATAAGGCAGAATGTTAAAGTTAAAAGAAATAAAAGGCAGAAAGATTGGAAAGGAAAAAGTAAAACTGTCTATATTTGCTGATGAGATGACTATATACAAAAGCCTAAAGAATCACAAAATAAATGCTAGAACTAATAAGTAAATTTAGCAAAGTCACAGAATACAATGTTAAGTTAAAAAATCAAGCAGTGTCACAAACAATTGGAAAATGAAATTTTAAAGATTCCATCTATAGTATTAAAAATCACAGAATAATTCTAATATATAGCATGTTATGTTATATATAACATAATATATAACATAATAAATCTAACAAAAGACTTCTATGATCTCTACATTAAAAATATAAAACATTGTTGAAAGAAGTTAAAAAAGATCTAAATAAATGTTGAGATAAATCATTTCCTAGATTAGAAGATTCAGTTTTATCAAGATGTCAGTTCTCACAAAATTAATCTATAGATACAATGCAATTCCAATCAAACCCTCAGCAGAATTTTTTTGTAGAAAGCGACAAGCTAAGGCTAGAAGTATATGAAAAATCAAGGAACATAGAGTAGCCAAAAGAACTTTGAAAAAGAGTAAAGTTAAGAACTTGGGCTTCCCTGGTGGTGCAGTGGTTGAGAGTCCGCCTGCCGATGCAGGGGACACAGGTTCGTGCCCTGGTCTGGGAAGATCCCACATGCCGCGGAGCGGCTGGGCCCGTGAGCCATGGACAGGCCACAACAGTGAGAAGCCCGCGTACCGCAAAAAAAAAAAAAAAAAAAAAAGAACTTAAACTACCTAACTTCATGAAATTATCATGACAGAGATAATTATGCTAAAATTATCAAGACAGTGTAGTAGTGGCATAATGATTGACAAAAAGATCAATGGAACTGAATATAGCCCAGAAATTGACCCCCAATTACATGGTCCTCTGATTCTTATAATGGCACCAAAGGAATCCAGAAAGAAAAGAATAGTCTTTTCAACAAATGCTGCTGCAATAATTAGATATTTATATTAAAGGGAAAAAAATAACATCGGCTTCCACCTTGTACCATATACAAAAATTAATTTGAGATATATCCTAGACCTAAACATGAAAGCTAAAGCCCTAAAGCTTCAGAAACCATATATCTGACAAAGGACTGGTATCCAGAATATATAAAGAATGCCTAAAAATTAATAATAAAAAACAAAAATATCTTTAAATGGGCAAAATATTTAAATAGGCACTTCATAAAAGAACATGTGCTAATGGCTGAAATGCACATGAAAAATTACTTGACATCATTAGTTATTATGGAAATGCAAATTAAAAACACAATGAAATACTACACATACACCAGTATGGCTAAAATTAAAAAGACTGACAGCACCAAATGTTGGCAAGGATTTGGGACAATCAGAACCCTCATACATTGTTTTTATGACTGTAAAAGTGTTCAGCCCATTTGGCAAAAGGTCTGGCAGTTTCTGGCAAAACTAAACATAACACCTATCCTATGATCAAGTAATTCCTCCTAGGTATTACCTAAGAGAAATGAAAATATATGTCCACAAAACGACTTGTACACAAATGTTCATGGCAGCTTTCTTTTTAATAGTCAAAACTAGAAACAGCCCAGGTGTCTATCAATAAAAGAATGGATAAGCAAACTATGATATAGTCAGATAATGAAATACAACTCAGCAACAGAGGGACTGAGCTACCAATACACACTAAAATATTTATTAATCTCAAAAACATTATGCTAAGTGAAAGAAGGCATCCACAAAAGGATACAAATTGTATGATTCCATTCATGTAAAGTTCTAGAACAGGCAAATCTGATCTATAGTGGAAAATAACTAGGATAGTGGTTTCCTGGTGGGAAAGAGAGTGTGAAGGGGGGGATCAATGTTTGCCCGGGAAAGGGCATGGAGGAACTATCTGGAGTGATGGCAATGTTCTATATCTTGATGGGGGTTTGTATTCATCAAAACTCAGTGGACGTACGCTTAAGATTTGTGTATTTCATTGAATGTAAATTTTACATCAAAAGAAAAACTTTAGACAAATACTGAACTCTAATTGGTCGTATGAATGCTGAAGTATACAGAGTGAATGTATAGATGTCTTCAATTTACTTTGAAAGGCATCAAAAAATAAGATGAGTTGATATAGGTGATAAAACGAGTATAGGCAAATATAAATGGTGGGATCTAGGTGACGGTATATAAATATTCACCATAAAATTCTTTTGATTTTGTGGTATGTTTGAAATTTTCCACAATAAAACAATTTTCTAAGGTAAAACTATATAGCAATGTTGATACCCTTTCAAGATAATTAAAAGGTTTTTTCACAAAAGTACAATACTTGTACATTGATCTGGAGCTCAGTGTAAAATAATCAGTAGTGGGGTGATTCATCAGGCACTCATTAATTCATTCAAACAATTAATAGTTATTTACTGAGCATCTGCTGTGTGACAGGCACTTGAAAGAAAGTGAAAATGCCGAACAGTCTACTCAATAAATAATTATCTACTTTTGCCCACAGCAACCCACTTGGAAAGGAATGCTTTGGGGAAATGAGGCATGACAAGCAAGCCTGTCATTCACAGCTATTTTTTAAAAATTAGGGCTTCCCTGGTGGCGCAGTGGTTGAGAGTCCACCTGCTGATGCAGGGGACACGGGTTCGTGCCCCGGTCTGGGAGGATCCCACGTGCTGCGGAGCGGCTGGGCCCATGAGCCATGGCCGCTGGGCCTGAGCGTCCGGAGCCTGTGCTCCGCAACGGGAGGGGCCACAACAGTGAGAGGCCCGCGTACCGCAAAAATAATAATAATAATAAATAAATAAATTTGTTTATTTATTTATTTGGCTGCATTGGGTCTTCATTGCTGCACGCAGGCTTTTTTCTAGTTGCGGCCAGTGGGGGCTACTCTTCGTTGTGGTGTGTGGGCTTCTCATTGCGGTGGCTTCTCTTGTTGCGGAGCACAGGCTCTAGGCGCGTGGGCTTCAGTAGTTGTGGCACGTGGGCTCAGCAGTTGTGGCTCGTGGGCTCTAGAGCGCAGGCTCAGTAGTTGTGGCGCAGGGGCTTAGTTGCGCTGTGGCATGTGGGATCTTCCTGGACTAGGGCTCGAACCCGTGTCCCCTGCATTGGCAGGCAGATTCTTAACCACTGTGCCACCAGGGAAGCCCCCACAGCTATTTTTTAATGTTATAGTTTGCCCATTAAAGAAGTCATTTTCAATATGGAAAATCAATACTGTTAGATAGGAAATAATTGCACAAATACTGGTGTCAATTTTAAATTGTTTCTTAAACATATTTTCAACCTTGGAAGCAGAAAAATTGAGACGTAAGGAAAGAGAAGGCCTCACTAATCACATAATGTGTGATTTTTAAACCGTTGGTATTAAGCTGACAGATCGAGAGAGCTCTAAATGTCATTTCCTCACAAGAAGCTATTATGCACAGGGCTTGAACAGGGCTGGAGGACCTAGCAACAGAAGCAGGGAAAGGTTTCCAAGGTGAGAGGGCTGCTTGTTTCAGAGCTAAACCTTAAATTGCCATGCCTCGAGGTCTTGACCAGGAAAATGAATGGCCAGCCAGTGTATCAGCCTAATAACAGGTCTTATTTCCCTAGATGACACTGGATTTATTAGATACATATTCTTAAATACATGATTTTCCAGTGTAATTCAAGTTACATTTTGAGGCGGAGCACAAACACTGATGAATGCTTTTGTATGTAAATATATTCTGGTCTATGAATCCATTGCTTCTCTCAGACACCAAGACACAGGTTTTAGGCTGGGATTCAGAAATAATCCCAGTTATATACTGTTCTAATTCACATTCCAGCACTAAATGTAGACTCTGAGTAACTTAGATGTTAGGAAGCATGGTTGAAGGGCGAGACAGAGGCTGAGAATTTGCCAACCAGATAATTTAACAGCCTTGCTTGACACTCACTCTCAAGCAGAATGCTTGAAATGTACTTAGGCTCCAAGACTGCTTCCCCTTTTTGTTCTTGGGGATTATCCTACTCCCTGTTTTGTCCAAATTAGCCATCAGAGCTCCCATTATTTGAAAGCCTGGCTAAAACATCTCCTTTTCCTTCAAGGGCCTGGAGAAGGAGTATCTTGATTTTACCTTCTTTGTCTTCCCTTTAATTTTCTCTCTCTTTGCCAAGTATTAGGGTAGCCTTGAAAGAAGAAAAAGTCACAAAAAGAGCTATTTTATAGCTAGAAATGGAACTGGGGAGAGATGCTTGTCGGCATCATTGGCTTCAGAGGTGGGGTGAGTAACATTTGTGGATTCTCTAAATTCGAATTTAGAGTATTTTCAACACATAGATGGTGAAGGCACCTCTTCCTTCTCTCCCTGCTGCTTCTGCGAAACCCTGCCCAGTGTGTACAGCATGAGCCCAGAAATCAGCTTCTCTCTCTCTCAATTCATCAAAATGCCCTCCACAAGACAAAGAGAATAATAATTAAAGTACACTATAGACAGCTCTTGTGCCCTGATAAAATATAACACACACACACACACACACACACACACACACACACACACACACAGAGATACGGACGCTTTTCTTATGTTTGTCCCAAGGGCTTCACCACATCACTGGCTCTAGCGTGTGAGCAGAGACCATAAATAAGGAGATGTTGTTACATGACACAAAAGCAAAAATCAGGCACAGAACTTAAAACTTCCTTTTATTTTAATCTGGTTCTTAAATCTCTATCTGGCCTGGTAGCTCACAGAGTCTTGAGACTTGGTGTCTCAAGTCGTAGGACAATAGGACGTAGAACAAAGTCATAGAACCAATGCCCTTCATCCCTACCTGTCCCCACCCTACAATTCACATCCTCACATTGACCCAGGCAACAGGTCCTGATTTTAGCCACTGCTCTTATTTCTCCAGATGGCTCTCTTTATTCCTTTAACAGAAAAAGTCTCTCCTATTCATTCTTGCCTCAAAGCATTTGTGGACTAAATTCATTAGCTCTCCCCTAGATCTTAATTCAGCTACTGAGACAATCCAAACCTCTTTATATTTCTATTAGTCTTTGCTTACTCCACTGTCTGTGTTTTCCCCAATTTTTATGTATAATCTCATTTGTATTCTTTCTGTAGCACCTCAAAAAGCCACACCAAGGATTTACTTTGGAAATCTATGGGTTTTTCTCAGCCACTGCTCAGCAGAAAAAAACCACAATCAAATTCTTCCCTCACTATCGGTTGAAAATTCAAGAGATAACATTTGCTTTTACAAACAATACTTTCACCTCAAAATTGCTGCTGTAATAAAGATTTGGGGGGTTTTAAGTGACCGAAACTCAGTTCAAATTTACTTAAGTGCAAGAAGGGAGAATTCGGGGGCTTATTTTATTGACAAATCTGAGTCATCTGGCAGGAGTCCAGAAAAGAGCCTCGTTCCATTTCCTGGCCCTTTCTTCTTCTGTGTTGGTTTTATTTTCTGACAGTTCTCTCCAAGTGGTGACAAAGATGACTGCCAACAGGTCTAGATCAAATCCTTCCTGCTTAGCCCTACCAACAGAAAGAGATTCACATTTCCAACAGCCCAGCCAAAGTCCCAAGGAAGGTAATGGAGATCAGCAGGCAAAGGCTGTCTGTGATCTCCACACCCTGGACAATAGCCCATCCCTCTGGATTTCCTCACTGGGTCCCAGCAAAGCAGCTGAGCTTTGGGTCAGAGGGAGAAGAACACTGTTGCTAAAAGGATAGCAAATTCAAAGACATCAGCTCTGATTTCCTGTGGGACACACTTTATCCCACCAGCCTGCTTTTAGGAAGGTACGAGAAGATTCTGCTGCTTCGGCAATTGGCAGCTTCCAATTCAGGAGTCTAAGGATGAACTCCTTTCACACACTGGTGAGACCTGGGGGACAACTGAGACACAAAATGTGCAAAAAACCGTAACCTTCTGAAAACAATACCCTCTCCTTTGTTCTCTAACCCAGAGGAGTAGGTAGCCATGAAGATTTCAGACAAAATAAAAATGGCCACGTGCAGGCCTCTAGGAACTTGCAGTTCTCCCAGGTTAAGAGAAAGGGACCCATACAAGATTATCTGGAGTGAGGTTTGGTGATGGTGGCAGCTGTTGATTTACTTCAAACCACTTTAAAGATTATATTAAAAAGACTCCAGCAACATTCGTACTTTCAGTTCTGAAGTTCTAAATCTCGATTTTGTGATTTTCATTTAAACACAGGACGATGGTGATTTTAAAATAATTATCCCTGAAGTTTTATTAAAATAATGCAGCTATAAGTAAAAAGCATTACTTCCAAGACCTCAATTTGAAATGAAATGCAGACTTTCTAGATTTTAATGCATCATAGGCCACCAATTTCATAAAATTGCATCCACTTTTCAAAGCTTATATCACCCCATGGAAGCAGCCCCTCGGAAAGAGATGAGGTATTTGATTCTCTAATGTCTCCATTTAGCCAATTATAGGCAGGTTTTCATATATCATTCCCTTAAAAATATTATAAAAGCACTTTCTACTCTGGTTCTAGTATGGTTGGAAAATGTTAAAGGCATTAATTTCATTGAACTACAGGAAAATTTCAGATTAGAAGATGATGAGAAGATTTTTTTTAAATGAAGCAGTTTTCTTGTGCTTAATGTGGCCTCAGTCGCATTGAAACAGCTAAAAGTTTGACAAAAGAGACAACCTTTTCTTTAGGAAAAGCTCCATATAAAATGAAGATAATTATTGTAAGGATGGAAGATAGTTTTTACTTTAAATGAGACATACATATACTTATCAAGTTATATACAGAGATATTCATTCCAGAGTGACCATTAAATCCTCAATATTTCTATACACTGAGTGGACAAACCTCTAAATTTCACCAGTTTTCATAACTTTCAAGAGCTTCAGGCTTAATAAATCTTGAAAAGGTAGGAATTAAGGAAAAGTCAAAATGCTGATTTAAATAAGAAATGTCACTATGGAAGATAGAGAAAATGCAAATAGTAGTAAAATTCTAAATTCTTTTATTTCTTAAAAATGTTGCTTCTATCCTTTCTAAACCCTAGTTTGATATCTATATCTGAGAATGTGATCACCAGTCTCCAATATGATCCCTTAGTACTCCCCATCTCCTGGTTCATGCCCTTGTATAGTCCCCTCCCACACTGAATAGGGCTGACTGTATAATCAATAAGATATTACAGAAATGATGGAGTATGACATTGAAAGTCTGGGTCATAAAGACATTGTGGAGTCTGTCTTGCTCTCTCTTGGATCACTAACTCTGGGGGTAAGCCAGCTTCTATGCCATCATGACACTCAAGCAGCAACTGGAGAGGCCCAAGTGACAAGGAACTGAGGCCTCCTGCCAATAGCCAGATGGGTGGGCCATCGTGGAAGTGAATCCTCCAGCCACTGCAGTCCCAGCTGACATCTTGACTGAAACCTTATGAGAGGCCCTGAGCCAGAACTACACAGTTAAGATGCTCTCAAATTCTCAACCCACAGTAACCATGAGATAATAAATGTTTGTTGTTTTAAGCCACTAGGTTTTAGAGTAATTTATTATGCATAATAGAAAACTAATACAGAGAATTTCAATATAATTTAGGTCTATAAATATCATAGAAATCTTTTGTTAAAATCAATTGATAAAATTGTTAACTTGATGGACGATGTTCTTTCTGTCCAAGGGTCTTTGATGGTTGTCACATAGGTCTGGGACTTGTGACAGTCCTTTTAATAATAATCACAAACTCAGGGACTTCCCTGGTGGCGTAGTGGTTAAGAATCTACCTGCCAATGCAGGGGACACAGGTTCGAGCCCTGGTCCGGGAAGATCCCACATTCCGCGGAGCAACTAAGCCCGTGTGCCATAACTATGGAGCCTGTGCTCTAGAGCCTGCATGCCACAACTACTGAGCCCGCATGCCGCAACTACTGAAGCCCGTGCGCCTAGGGCCCACACTCCGCAACAAGAGAAGCCACAGCAATGAGAAGCCTGCGCACCGCAACAAAGAGTAGCCCCTGCTCACCGCAACTAGAGAAAGCCCGCGCACAGCAACAAAGACCCAACGCAGCCAAAAATAAATAAATAAATTGAATCAATGTAATTATTAATAATAATAATCACAAACTCAAAAAAATTAAGGTTATTTTATAATCCTTCACAGAACATTCATATTATTTTATACTACAAATAACATGTTAGAGGGACATTTCCAGACAGTTAGGCTAAGCATTCCTAATTCTAGAAGATAATACTGAAAAGGTTTATTTTCTGTTTGTGCAAGGAATACCATTTTCTGAAAATTGTCTGGAAAAGACTTAAAGTACTTGGTGGTGGTGGCAGCAGCATTGTCACTAAAGATCTAGTGTTTGGAAATGTCCAACTTTTTTCATTTTCTCTGATTATCATGAATTCAATCAGAAGAGCCTCAGTAAAACAGTTAAATCCAAGCATAGACTTTCAAACCCCTAAGATAATCATGGCTCTGTAGCAAATAAGAAAGATAAATATAAAACATAGTCTCAATGAATAGGTGAAGCAGAGGGGATTTTTAAGGAAGTGAAATTATTCCATGTGATACTCTAATGGTGGATACTTGTCACTATACATTTGTTAAAACCCAAAGAACGTACAACATCAAGAGTGACACCTAATGCAAACTATGGACTTCAGGTGATAATGATGTGTTAACGTTGGTTTAACTATTGTAACAAATGTACCACTCTGGTGGGGGATGCTGACGGTGGGAGAGGCTGTGGGAATACAGGGAGGGTGTAAATGGGAACTTCTCTGTACTTGATGCTCAGTTTTCCTGTGAACCTACAACTGAACCTACAAGTGCTCTAAAAATGAAGTCTGTTAATAAGAGGAGAAAAACAGTTTCTGCCCTCCAGGAACTTTCATTATTTATTTAACAAATAGTCACTTGGCTTTTCTTTTCTATCCTTTTACATTCCACCCTTCTGTGTCTTTATGCTTTATATGTGTCTCTTATAAACAGCACATAGTTTGGATTTGGGGTTTTATCTAATCTAAGAAGCTCTGTCCTTAATGAGGAATGTTGAACCATTTATACTTATTGTTACTACAGTTATATGTGGATTTCTTTTCATTATTTTGAGTGATCTAGCTACTTAAATTTTTCTTTGTTTCTTTTTTCCTTTTTCTATTTTCCATTTATTTAAAAGGTAAACATCTTATTTCAATTATTTTAGTAGAAAGATTTAATATACCTACTTGACTTCAATACTTTGAGTGTAATCACATGTTTAGACTCCTCCTGACAATCCAAAGTACTCAGAATACTTTAACACCATAGATACAACCCGATGTTCCATGATAGGTCATATAATATTTAATTCCACTTTATTTATACTTTATACCACTTTATACCCCCCTCCATTGTCATAATTGCTATTATTATGGGGTTATTTTTAGACAGTCATTGGGTATTTAAAATTACCAACCTGTTTGCCAATTTCTTAGTTCAACATGACTTCCTAGATACTGATTCTTCTTTCTAGGTTTGATTTCCTTCTCACAGAAGTACATCTTTTAATATTAAGGGTTTGTGAATGGTCAACTCTCTCAGACTTTATTGGGAAAAATCTTTATTTCACCTTTAGTCTCAATAGATAGTAGTATGATTTTTTAAATGTTCCTGCTAGTCATTTGATTGTTCCTCCTTTGTCTACATTATCTGACTCTTAATTCCCCCTCATCCTTTAAATTTTCTCCTTCCAAATCTCACATTAGCACATGTTGAGCACTCTTATTCTATCCTTCACTTTCCTTTAACCTGTATTTCACAATTTCTCTTCTTTTTATCTCTGTGAGCTGAACTCTGGGGAAATATTTAAATCTATATTTCAATTCCCTAACTATTCCTTTAGTTATGTCTTATCAATGGCTCAACTTGGTTCAGCTATGAATAGCATTTATATAGTGAAATTATTGAGCTAACTAAAATTATAATGAAATTATACTGGGAAAATGAGTGTATAGGAAATGTTCATGAGTGTGGTGGGGTGAAGAGATCTGAAAGAGGTAATTCTTGATTTAGGATAGTGAAAAATAATTAGATGATTCCTACAAGTTAAAAAAAATTAAAAGTAGTAATATAAGCATGTTATTTAAAGCTATAGAGATAAACACCAAAAAAAAAAAATTAAGAAGTTGAAAATGTTGCCTCTAAAGAAGGAAAAGGGGTGAAGTAGAGGCTGGGAACTGATATTTAGTCATAATAAGTCTTGGGAAGTATTTGACTCTTTAAATTACACACAGGAATAACTGATAAGGAAAACTAAAATTTTTTTAAAGTGGCTGAATGGAAATGAAACTGTTGAGAAGAGTTGTGCATATTTAAAAATCAAGTAAGAGGAAAGAATAGGTGGAGCACAGGGTATTTTTAGGGTGGTGAAACTATTCTGTATGATAGTATAATGGTAGATACATGTCAGTATACATTTGTCAAAATCCATAGAATATACCACACCAAGAGTGAACCCTAACGTAAACTATGGACTTTGGGTGATTGTGATGTGTCAGTGTAGGTTCATCAATTGTAACAAATGTGCCACTCTGCTGGAGGTGTTGATAATGGGGGAGGCTGTGCATGTTGTAGGGGAGGAGCAGGGGCTATATGGGAAATCTCCATATCCTCCTCTCAATTTTGCTGTGAACCTAAGACTGCTGTAAAAAATAAAGTCTATTTTTTTTAAAAAATCAAATAATTAGCATGTTACCCCACTTGCAATTTGAAAGTATAATATTAAGGTAAAATGACATCCTCTTGGTACTTGCAGTCAATTCTAAATTTTTGCTATGAATCTTTTACCACTAATTTGCCATGTTGAAGTTCGTAAAAAGAAACCCCTAACCTACATTTGTTTCTATATCCCATGCTGTAATTTTAACGTTTGCAAAATATAGAAGTACCAGTGGGAAAACTTGTGTTAATAAAATGTCTTAACATTTTTAACTGCTGTAAGATATTTAGAAAAATAACACTTTTCAACAACTGGTACAGCAGTAAATACTTAATTTTACTGGTGACCCAACAAATTCGGAGGTACTTGTCCACCACTAAATTGCTCTGTCTACCTGCCTGGTTAAGACGACAACTTTCTGGGCTTCCCTAGTGGCGCAGTGGTTGAGAGTCCGCCTGCCGATGCAGGGGACACGGGTTTGTGCCCTGGTCCGGGAAGATCCCACATGCCGCGGAGCGGCTGGGCCCGTGAGCCATGGCCGCTGAGCCTGCGCGTCTGGAGCCTGTGCTCCACAACGGGAGAGGCCACAGCGGTGAGAGGCCCGCGTACCGCAAAAAAAAAGGACAACTTTCTGTCCAAAGTGGCAGAAATTGCTCACAGAGAAACAAGAAGGTGGTGAACTCTGATAAAGTACCTGTCACGGTGTTTCTAGTGACTCAGTAGAGATTTGCTAATAGAAAACTGGCTCAGTTATAAGATGAATAAGTTCTGGAGATCTAATATACACCTTGGTGGCTGTAGTTAACAGTACTGTATTATATACTTGAAATTTACTAAGAGAGTAGATCTTAAATATTCTCTCTCTCTCTCTCACACACACACACAAAATGGTAACTATGTGAGGTGATGTTAACTAACCTCATTTCATAACATATACATATATCAAATCATCATGTAGTACAATGTAAACTTACAGTGTTATTTGTCAATTATATCATAATAAAGCTGGAAAAAATAAAACACAAATTTGACCCCCAAAAAAGAAGGAAAAAATTCTATTTCCTGGGAAAAAAGAGAAGAAGTGGAAGGATTCAAACCAGCACCGTCCAAAGGAATATAACATGAGCCATACGTGTAATTTTAATTTCTCCAGCAGGCACATTAAAAAGTAACAAGAAGCAGGTGAATATTTTATTTAATCCAATATATCCTAAATATTATAATTTCAACAAGTAATCAATACAAAAATATTAATGAGAGATTTTATATCCTTTTTTTGTACTAATTCTTCAAAATCTGGTGCATAAATTTATAGCACATCTCAGTTTGCCCTAGCCACATTTCAAGTGCTCAAAAGCCACACATGCTAGCATCTACTATCTTTGATAGCATAGGTATAAACTACCACCTTTTATGTCCAAGCAAGACTCAAAATTGCAGAAAGAGAATTTACTACAAAAAAATGGCAGAAAAGCAGGAAAATCTGATCAGAGGTGCCTAGGTTAGCATTTCAGACAAGAGAGCTTCTCTTTCTATGTCCAAAGTCCCCTTGATCAGGATTGATCTAGAGCAGGGTCAGCAAGTTTTTTCTATAAAGGGCCAGATGGTAAATATTTTAGGCTTTGCAGGCCACACAGTCTCTGTTGCAACTACTCCATTCTGCTGTTGCAACATGAAAGCAGCCACAGACAACACATTAAACAAATGGGCATGGCTGTATTCCAACAAAGCTTTACTTATGGGCACTGAAATTTGAATTTCATATCATTTTCACATGTCATGACATTTTTTTTCAAACATTTAAAAATACAATAAACATTCTTAGCTTGTGAGCCCTACCAAAAAAGGTGATGGGCCAGATGTGGCCCACTGGCTGTAGTTTGCCAACTCCCTGACCTGGAGGACAGAGATTAAGAAAAGGGAGTGCTAAGAGGTTGTTTTTTTTTTGTTTTTTTTTTTAACATCTTTATTGGAGTATAATTGCTTTACAATGGTATGTTAGCTTCAGCTTCACAACAAAATGAATCAGTTATATACATACATATATTCCCATATCTCTTCCCGCTTGCGTCTCCCTCCCTCCCACCCTCCCTATCCCACCCCTCCAGGCGGTCACAAAGCACCGAGCTGATCTCCCTGTGCTATGCGGCTGCTTCCCACTAGCTATTTACCTTACGTTTGGTAGTGTATATATGTCCATGCCTCTTTATCGCTTTGTCACCGTTTACCCTTCCCCCTCCCCATAACCTCAAGTCCATTCTCTAGTAAGTCTGTGTCTTTATTCCTGTTTCACCCCTAGGTTTTTCATGACATTTTTTTTTCTTAAATTCCATATATATGTGTTAGCATACGGTATTTGTCTCTTTCTTTCTGACTTACTTCACTCTGTATGACAGACTCTAGGTCTATCCACCTCATTACAAATAGCTCAATTTCGTCTCTTTTTATGGCTGAGTAATATTCCATTGTATATATGTGCCACATCTTCTTTATCCATTCATCCGATGATGGACACTTAGGTTGTTTCCATCTCCGGGCTATTGTAAATAGAGCTGCAATGAACATTTTGGTACATGACTCTTTTTGAATTATGGTTTTCTCAGGGTATATGCCCAGTAGTGGGATTGCTGGGTCATATGGTAGTTCTATTTGTAGCTTTTTAAGGAACCTCCATACTGTTCTCCACAGTGGCTGTATCAATTTACATTCCCACCAACAGTGTAAGAGGGTTCCCTTTTCTCCACACCCTCTCCAGCATTTATTGTTTCTAGATTTTTTGATGATGGCCATTCTGACTGGTGTGAGATGATATCTCATTGTAGTTTTGATTTGCATTTCTCTCATGATTAGTGATGTTGAGCATTCTTTCATGTGTTTGTTGGCACTCTGTATATCTTCTTTGGAGAAATGTCTATTTAGGTCTTCTGCCCATTTTTGGATTGGGTTGTTTGTTTTTTTGATATTGAGCTGCATGAGCTGCTTATAAATTTTGGAGATCAATCCTTTGTCAGTTGCTTCATTTGCAAATATTTTCTCCCATTCTGAGGGTTGTCTATTGGTCTTCTTTATGGTTTCCTTTGCTGCGCAAAAGCTTTTAAGTTTCATTAGGTCCCATTTGTTTACTCTTGTTTTTATTTCCATTTCTCTAGGAGGTGGGTCAAAAAGGACCTTGCTGTGATTTATATCATAGAGTGTTCTGCCTATGTTTTCCTCTAAGAGTTTGATAGTTTCTGGCCTTACATTTAGGTCTTTAATCCATTTTGAGCTTATTTTTGTGTATGGTGTTAGGGAGTGATCTAATTTCATACCTTTACATGTAGCTGTCCAGTTTTCCCAGCACCACTTATTGAATAGGCTGTCCTTTCTCCACTGTACATTTCTGCCTCCTTTGTCAAAGATAAGGTGACCATATGTGCGTGGGTTTATCTCTGGGCTTTCTATCCTGTTCCATTGATCTATCTTTCTGTTTTTGTGCCAGTACCATACCGTCTTGATAACTGTAGCTTTGTAGTATAGTCTGAAGTCTGGGAGCCTGATTCCTCCAGTTCCTTCTTTCGTTCTCAAAATTGCTTTGGCTATTCGGGGTCTTTTGTGTTTCCATACAAATTGCAAAATTTTTTGTTCTAGTTCTGTGAAAAATGCCAGTGGTAGTTTGATAGGGATTGCATTGAATCCATAGATTGCTTTGCGTAGTAGAGTCATTTTCACAATGTTGATTCTTCCAATCCAAGAACATGGTATATCTCTCCATCTATTTGTATCGTCTTTAATTTCTTTCATCAGTGTCTTATAATTTTCTGCATACAGATCTTTTGTCTCCTTAGGTAGGTTTATTCCTAGATATTTTATTCTTTTTGTTGCAATGGTAAATGGGAGTGTTTTCTTGATTTCACTTTCAGATTTTTCATCATTAGTATATAGGAATGCCAGAGATTTCTGTGCATTAATTTTGTATCCTGCCACTTTACCAAATTCATTGATTAGCTCTAGTAGTTTTCTGGTAGCATCTTTAGGGTTCTCTATGTATAGGATCATGTCATCTGCAAACAGTGACAGCTTTACTTCTTCTTTTCCGATTTGGATTCCTTTTATTTCCTTTTCTTCTCTGATTGCTGTGGCTAAAACTTCCAAAACTATGTTGAATAAGAGTGGTGAGAGTGGGCAACCTTGTCTTGTTCCTGATCTTAGTGGAAATGCTTTCAGTTTTTCACCATTGAGGATGATGTTTGCTGTGGGCTTGTCATATATGGCCTTTATTATGTTGAGGAAAGTTCCCTCTATGCCTACTTTCTGGAGGGTTTTTATCATAAATGGGTGTTGAATTTTGTCAAAAGCTTTCTCTGCATCTATTGAGATGATCATATGGTTTTTCTCCTTCAGTTTGTTAATATGGTTTATCACATTGATAGATTTGCGTATATTGAAGAATCCTTGCATTCCTGGAATAAACCCCACTTGATCATGGTGTATGATCCTTTTAATGTGCTGTTGGATTCTGTTTGCTAGTATTTTGTTGAGGATTTTTGCATCTATGTTCATCAGTGATATTGGCCTGTAGTTTTCTTTCTTTGTGACATCCTTGTCTGGTTTTGGTATCAAGGTGATGGTGGCCTCGTAGAAGGAGTTTGGGAGTGTTCCTCCCTCTGCTATATTTTGGAAGAGTTTGAGAAGGATAGGTGTTAGCTCTTCTCTAAATGTTTGATAGAATTCGCCTGTGAAGCCATCTGGTCCTGGGCTTTTCTTTGTTGGAAGATTTTTAATCACAGTTTCAATTTCAGTGCTTGTGATTGGTCTGTTCATATTTTCTATTTCTTCCTGATTCAGTCTTGGCAGGTTGTGCATTTCCAAGAATTTGTCCATTTCTTCCAGATTGTCCATTTTATTGGCATAGAGTTGCTTGTAGTAATCTCTCATGATCTCTTTTATTTCTGCAGTGTCAGTTGTTACCTCTCCTTTTTCATTTCTAATTCTATTGATTTGAGTCTTCTCCCTTTTTTTCTTGATGAGTCTGGCTAGTGGTTTATCTATTTTGTTTATCTTCTCAAAGAACCAGCTTTTAGTTTTATTGATCTTTGCTATTGTTTCCTTCATTTCTTTTTCATTTATTTCTGATCTGATTTTTATGATTTCTTTCCTTCTGCTAACTTTGGGGGTTTTTTGTTCTTCTTTCTCTAATTGCTTGAGGTGCAAGGTTAGGTTGTTTATTCGAGATGTTTCCTGCTTCTTAAGGTGGGCTTGTATTGCTATAAACTTCCCCCTTAGAACTGCTTTTGCTGCATCCCACAGGTTTTGGGTCGTTGTGTCTCCATTGTCGTTTGTTTCTAGGTATTTTTTGATTTCCTCTTTGATTTCTTCAGTGGTCACTTCATTATTAAGTAGTGTATTGTTTAGCCTCCATGTGTTTGTATTTTTTACAGATCTTTTCCTGTAATTGATATCTAGTCTCATGGCGTTGTGGTCAGAAAAGATACTTGATACAATTTCAATTTTCTTAAATTTACCAAGGCTTGATTTGTGACCCAAGATATGATCTATCCTGGAGAATGTTCCATGAGCACTTGAGAAAAATGTGTATTCTGTTGTTTTTGGATGGAATGTCCTATAAATATCAATTAACTCCATCTCGTTTAATGTATCATTTAAAGCTTGTGTTTCCTTATTTATTTTCATTTTGGATGATCTGTCCATTGGTGAAAGTGGGGTGTTAAAGTCCCCTACTATGAATGTGTTACTGTCGATTTCCCCTTTTATGGTTGTCAGTATTTGCCTTATGTATTGAGGTGCACCTAAGTTGGGTGCATAAATATTTACAATTGTTATATCTTCCTCTTGGATCGATCCCTTGATCATTATGTAGTGTCCTTCTTTGTCTCTTCTAATAGTCTTTGTTTTAAAGTCTATTTTGTCTGATATGAGAATTGCTACTCCAGCTTTCTTTTGGTTTCCATTTGCATGAAATACCTTTTTCCATCCCCTTACTTTCAGTCTGTATGTGTCTCTAGGTCTGAAGTGGGTCTCTTGTAGACAGCAAATATATGGGTCTTGTTTTTGTATCCATTCAGCCAATCTGTGTCTTTTGGTGGGAGCATTTAGTCCATTTACATTTAAGGTAATTATCGATATGTGTGTTCCTATTCCCATTTTCTTAATTGTTTTGGGTTCGTTATTGTAGGTCCTTTCCTTCTTTTGTGTTTCTTGCCTAGAGAAGTTCCTTTAGCAGTTGTTGTAGAGCTGGTTTGGTGGTGCTGAACTCTCTCAGCTTTTGCTTGTCTGTAAAGGTTTTAATTTCTCCATCAAATCTGAATGAGATCCTTGCTGGGTAAAGTAATCTTGGTTGCAGGTTTTTCTCCTTCAACACTTTCAATATGTCCTGCCACTCCCTTCTGGCTTGCAGAGTTTCTGCTGAAAGATCAGCTGTTAACCTTATGGGGATTCCCTTGTGTGTTATTTGTTGTTTTTCCCTTGCTGCTTTTAATATGTTTTCTTTGTATTTAATTTTTGACAGTTTGATTAATATGTGTCTTGGCGTATTTCTCCTTGGATTTATCCTGTATGGGACTCTCTGTGCTTCCTGGACTTGATTAACTATTTCTTTTCCCATATTAGGGAAGTTTTCAACTATAATCTCTTCAAATATTTTCTCAGTCCCTTTCTTTTTCTCTTCTTCTTCTGGAACCCCTATAATTCGAATGTTGGTGCGTTTAATGTTGTCCCAGAGGTCTCTGAGACTGTCCTCAGTTCTTTTCATTCTTTTTTCTTTTTTCTGCTCTGCAGTAGTTATTTCCACTATTTTATCTTCCAGGTCACTTATCCGTTCTTCTGCCTCAGTTATTCTGCTATTGATCCCATCTAGAGTACTTTTAATTTCATTTATTGTGTTGTTCATCGTTGCTTGTTTCATCTTTAGTTCTTCTAGGTCCTTGTTAACTGATTCTTGCAATTTGTCCATTCTATTGTCCATTCTGTCTCCAAGATTTCGGATCAACCTTACTATCATTATTCTGAATTCTTTTTCAGGTAGACTGCCTATTTCCTCTTCATTTGTTAGGTCTGGTGGGTTTTTATCTTGCTCCTTCATCTGCTGTGTGTTTTTCTGTCTTTTCATTTTGCTTATCTTACTGTGTTTGGGGTCTCCTTTTTTGCAGGCTGAAGGTTCGTAGTTCCTGTTGTTTTTTGTGTCTGTCCCCAGTGGCTAAGGTTGGTTCAGTGGGTTGTGTAGGCTTCCTGGTGGAGGGGACTAGTGCCTGTGTTCTGGTGGATGAGGCTGGATCTTGTCTTTCTGGTGGGCAGGTCCACGTCTGGTGGTGTGTTTTGGGGTGTCTGTAGACTTACTATGATTTTGGGCAGCCTCTCTGCTAATGGGTGGGGTTGTGTTCCTGTCTTGCTAGTTGTTTGGCATAGGATGTCCAGCCCTGTAGCTTGCTGGTCGTTGAGTGAAGCTGGGTGCTGGCGTTGAGATGGAGATCTCTCGGAGATTTTTGCTGTTTGATATTATGTGCAGCTGGGAGGCCTCTTGTGGACCAGTGTCCTGAAGTTGGCTCTCCCACCTCAGAGGCACAGCACTGACTCCTGGCTGCAGTACCAAGAGCCTTTCATCCACAGGGCTCCTTAATTTGGGATGATTCGTTGTCTATTCAGGTATTCCACAGATGCAGGGTATATCAAGTTGATTGTGGAGCTTTAATCCGCTGCTTCTGAGGCTGCTGGGAGAGATTTCCCTTTCTCTTCTTTGTTCTGACAGTTCCCAGGGGCTCAGCTTTGGATTTGGCCCCGCCTGTGCGTGTAGGTCGCCGGAGGGCGTCTGTTCTTTGCTCAGACAGGACGGGGTTAAAGGAGCCGCTGATTCGGAGGCTCTGGCTCACCCAGGCCGGGGGGTAGGGAGGGTCACGGAGTGCGGGGCGGGCCTGCAGCGGCAGAGGCCGGCGTGACGCTGCAGCCTGAGGGCGCCGTGCGCTCTCCCGGGGGAGCCGTCCCTGGATCCCGGGACCCTGGCAGTGGCGGGCTGCACAGGCTCCCCGGAAGGGCGTGTGGCTAGTGACCTGTGCTCGCACACAGGCCTCCTGACGGCAGCAGCAGCAGCGGCCTCAGCGTCCCATGTCCGCCTCTGGGCTCCGCAATCTTAGCCGCGGCTCGCGCCCGTCCCTGGAGCCCTCTCAAGCAGCGCTCTTAATCCCCTCTCCTCGTGCACCAGGAAACAAAGAGGGACGTAAAAGTCTCTTGCCTCTTCGGCAGGTCCAGACCCCTCCCCGGACTCTCTCCCGGCCAGCCGCGGCGCACCAACGCCCTGCAGGCTGTGTTCACGCCGCCAACCTCAGTCCTCTCCCGGCGCTCCGACAAAAGCCGGAGCCTCAGCTCCCAGTCCCGCCCGCCCCGGCGGGCGAGCAGACAAGCCTCTCGGCTGGTGAGTGCCGGTCGGCCCGATCCTCTGCGCTGGAATCTGTCCGCTTTGCCCTCCGCACCCCTGTTGCTGTGTTCTCCTCCGCGGCTCCCAAGCTCCCCCACTCCGCCTCCCGAAGTCTCCACCCGCGAAGGGGCTTCCTAGTGGGTGGACACTTTTCCTCCTTCACAGCTCTCTCCCGCTGGTGCAGGACCCGTCCCTATCCTTTTGTCTCTGTTTAGTTTTTTCTTTTGCCCTAACCAGGTACGTGGGGGGTTCCTTGCCTTTTGGGAGGTCTGAGGTCTTCTGCCAGCGTTCAGTAGGTGCTCTAAGAGGTTGTTTTAATTACAGACATTTGCTGAAGAATGAAAACTAGAGCTTTGGAAGCTAGAGACAGAGAATGTGAAAAGAATAACAAGACTTAGTGTCCAAACATCTCTGTTTTGACATGTCTAGGTTCTTGTACCCTAGTTACATTGATTCCTCTCTGGTCCTCAGCTTCTTCTTGCCAGCTAGATGATTAATTACCATGGCAACCCCAATGAGTCCAACAATAGCTCATATACTCGTGCTGCATTAAATCAAAATTGGTAATATTTTGAACAGAGTCTGGGCAAATTTACTATTTAAAATACAAGAGGAATGGCTTTGTTGAGAAATAAATAGGATTGCAGAGAGATATAAATAGCTTTACACTGGTATACTAATTTGGAAACAACTCTTACTATAAATAAGTCAATTATCATGCATTACAATAAAAAGCGATTATATGTGACAGCCCTGGAGCCTAATTCTAATTATTATTTACATTTTAAAGAGATAATAGATGCATATCTTGAAATATTCAAATTTTCAGACTCTCCACTATAATTAGCCAAAATATGTGTAGTTGTCCAGTATTTCACATTATTTCTTATTTTGTCTTATTTTACAAATCTTCCATTAAATAAATCTCAAGAAGGCAAACTCAGCCAAACCTTTAACCTAATGTAAAATAACTGCTCAGACATAAAACGTTAGTTTTCCTTAATGAATTAGATTTCAGAATTAAAGTGTAAATGGAAAGACAATTTGTTGATCCTATTTTCCTATTAATAATAATCTGAGGACTTTTTCCGTCATGACCTACCCCAAGAATTTCAACCAAAAAAAAAAAAAAGGGGGCCTCCCTGGTGGCGCAGTGGTTGAGAGTCCGCCTGCCGATGCAGGGGACACGGGTTCATGCCCCGGTCCGGGAAGATCCCACATGCCGCAGAGCGGCTGGGCCCGTGAGCCATGGCCGCTGAGCCTGCGCGTCCGGAGCCTGTGCTCCGCAACGAGAGAGGCCACAACGGTGAGAGGCCCGCGTACCGCAAAACAAAAACAAAAACAAAAACAGAAAGAATGAAAGAAAGCAGCAACAAAATTAGCTATAAGTTGCAACTTGAAAGAGATGGTATGGATTGGCCTCCCCCAAACTATTCTTACCTCCATCCCTTTTCCTTTGACTTTCTCTATCATAAAGACTAAAAAGCTAACGTTTATTTAACTTCCAGTGTTAGAGTTTGCCACGTCACATGGTTCTAGCCACAAGAGAAAGGCTAAAGAAATCCCTGGGCAGAGTTACTTTACCTGAATAAAACTAGGAGAAGCCCTTTGTTCTTCCCTCTTTTCCCTGCCTGGAACAGAGGAGTAATGCCTGGCAGCACAGCAGCCATCTTGCAACTCTGGTGACAAAGCCACTTGCTAAGAGTGGGAAAAGAGAAAGCTAGAAAGAGCCTGGATCACTAGACACCATCCTTGAGCCCTGGATAATAATCTGGAAAGTCTTCCTCGGTACTTCTTATTTTGTGAGGATAATAAAATTCTTTCTTACTTACACAGTCACTATTTGCTAGGTCTTCTGGGGGGTTTTGGTTTTAGTTTTTGCAGGTAATTGTATTTGTAACTGATAAACAAGTAAAACAAGGCAGGATTACTTGCCATCTATTATACACCAGTGGTTCTCAAACTACAGCACAGATCAGAGTCACCTGGAAGACTTATTAAAATTCAGATTGCTAGGCTCTAGCCCCAGAGTTTCTGATACAGTAGGTCTTGGATGGCTAACAGGAAACTGCATTTCGAACAAGTACCCAGGTAATGCAGCTCTGGCTGCATCAGGGGCCACACTTTGAGAACCACTGGATTACACAATAGCATTTCATAACATAACATAACACACAACATAGTATAGCATAGCATACCACAGCACACCATAGCACAGGACTGCATAATATAACATAATATATATAACATAACATCCAACTTTCCAAGTTCCTATTTCCCCGTTGCTTTGTTTTTGGGTTTTTTTTTTAAACATCTTTATTGGAGTATAATTGCTTTACAATGGTGTGTTAGTTTCTGCTTTATAACAAAGTGAATCAGCTATACATATACATATGTCCCCATATCTCCTCCCTCTTGCATCTCCCTCCCACCCTCCCTATCCTACCCTACTAGGTGGTCACAAAGCACCATTGCTTTGCTTTTTAAAAAATAAATTTCTGCCTGATCTCCAGCCCAAATATTCCTTAGTAATCTTAACTCCAAGTGTAAAATAAGTCACAAAAAGATCAGCAGATATTATAGTTCTGCTCCTGCCTGAAGCTAGAATATAGGGAAAGAGCCGTCTAGTACTTGCCAGGCTAGACTATTTGCTATGTCATTTCCTGGCACATAATTATGCTGCTTGCTGACAACTATTCTACCTTCTGTCCTTCCGTAAATTGTAAATGACAGTTTGGAAGCTGTTGGCTGAAAATTCTGAGAAAGAAACCTTTACATGGAGCAGCAAGGATAAAATCATGGTCAATTTAGAGTGGTTGCTGATAAGCTAGACCTGAGAAACATTGTCAAATTAGCACACTGCAAAAGAAATGACACTTCCTGTCCCTTCCTCTTCCCCACTTCCACTCCTACTACCTGGAGTCTCAAAGCATGTGATCCACTCAACAATTCAAATTTCATTGGAATGAGTTAGAAAGACTAGTGCTTGGAAGACTTTTGCTACCTGCAGAATAACACACAGTTGAATTTTACACTTAGGGTGAAGAGAAAAGTTTCTATCATGCCCATACGTTGCCCTATACTCACAGCCTGCCCCCCTCCCCATTATGACATGCTTCAAAAGCCCTCAAGAAGAGTCATCCTTTGAAGACTTCCCTAGTGGCACAGTGGTTAAGAATCCTCCTGCCAATGCAGGGGACACGGGTTCAAATCCTGGTCTAGGAGGATCCCACATGTGGAGCAACTAAGCCCGTGCGCCACAACTACTGAGCGCACGTGCCACAACTACTGAAGCCCGTGTGCCTAGAGCCCACGCTCTGCAACAAAGAGAAGCCATCGCAATGAGAAGCCCGCGGGCTGCAACGAAGAGTAGTCCCCTCTCTCCGCAACTAGAGAAAGCCTGCACACAGCAACAAAGACCCAACGCAGCTAAAAATAAATAAATAAATTTGTTAAAAAAAAAAGTCATCCTTTGAGAAAAGCAATTCAGCCATTTTCCAGGTCAAATATATGGTCTACTTTAGCTCCGCTCCCAGGAACTGGTCAAAATAATCCTTGTGCCCTAGTAGCTACATGTTTTAAGCCATGCTTTGTTAATCAACTAGGGGAGATGGATGAGTCTAATTCACCCGTCACTCATCCACTCCCTGTTGTGTCCAGGATCTTAGTGAGTGGGACAAAATAACTAGTGTGACTTAAATAACCAAGCCTGGCCAGCTTCACAGAAATTCAGAATTCGGGGATCAGGAAAGCTCATTAGTCCTCCTCAAAATGACATTTAACACCTTGACCTTCTTTTACCACTGCCCCACCCGCTGAGCTAACAACTCATAGGTTCCTGGAATATACGTCTATGATCACTTACATTCCTTAAAACACTTGCAGACGTTAGCACCAGGGATTTCTGGTTTTAAACCCTCTCCAGTACCTTAGTCTTCCAACAAGTTTTGATTCTTTGCCATTTCCCATGAGAAGTCTGAGAATAAGAAACAGAGTATAGAGCCATCTCTCACTGTTCCTTCTTGATCTAACTTAGCTTTTCAAGTGTAGCCAAAGCTACGCTCGTAAGCTTCCCTTTAAAACAACTCCAGCCGCAGGTGCTTGAGAGTATACTTTATATAAGGTATTGTGCGGAAGGCACAAATTATAAGAAGCCAAGCGTTCAACGGGAGGCACAAAGCACCCGTGTAAAGCGACTATAGAGGAAAAGTCATCCTCAAATGCGGGCAAAGTGGACAGGGCCTCACAGTGGACATGAACTTGCAGGAAAGATAGAACATAACTACACAGAGAAACTTCTGAGAGATGGGATTCCAAGGAAGGGGAACATCTGGAGTCAGGAAACAGTGAGGTATGGTGGAAAGAACATGGGTTTGAGGGTCAGGCAAATCTGGGTTTGAAGCCACTGCCTAGATGTGTGAGTTGAGTGAGTTACTTCAATGCTCTGATGACTCAATTTCCTTACGTGTGAAGTAGGAGTAGTAATACTTCTCTTGAAGGATTGTCCTAAAACTACTAAAATTTTTTAAAAGGATGTAAAATTTCAACATACAGCTCAATCAATAGAGCTATTATAGCAAAATCCCAAGTGTGGGCTTAAACATGAGGTATACCAGGTAGGACAAGTTTGGTTGGGGTGAGTGCTTTCCAGAAGGGGCTTAGACATTACAAGGAAAAACTGAATCAGTAAATTAAATGCAGATTTCAGCAGGCCTTGAATTGCCAGGCTAAAGAGTTTGAACTTGATTCTGGAGACAATATGAATACGAAATCTATCAAGAATTTTTTAGGAAGGGAAGTGACATGTTCAAACCAGTTTGTCCAAGTAATTAAGACTCTTCTTGTACTGACTGGAACTGAGGAGATTAGATGTTATTCTCAGGTGGGTTAATTTCCCATTCGTGCCAAACTAGTGTTCTACTCCAGCCGAGTATCTGGGGCATTGCAGCTCTAGTAGTCAGGCTAAGCTAAGTAACAAATTAACTCCCAATCTCAGTGGCCTGACCCAACAAAGATACATTTTTTCTCAAACTTCAAATCCAGCACTGGTTCATGGGGCTCTGCTCCATATAGTAACTCAGGAATCCAAGCTGATGGAGGTGCTATCATCTTGTCACACAATGATCTCAACACAAGATTTCTAGGGCCACTGCAACAGGAGAAGAAAGAGTTGAGAGGTGATACAGAGACCTTATGGCCAGGCCTGGAAGTGGTACACTTCACTGCTGCCCACATTCTATTGGTCATAACTCAATCTCAACCTAACTGCACAGGTGGCAGGGAAATGTAGAGGAACACATGCAATGTTAGGCAAGCAGCTCACTGCCACCAGGGAGCCACCCCTTCCTTTTATACTCCTCCCTTTATGCCCTTCCCTTATGCAGCTGCAGGCCCACCACCCTAAGGGCTCCTCAGAGGCTGTAGCACGTGAGGTCTTCCCTCTAAGTTCTCTTTAAGTCATTAAGTCGAGCTCCATTCCACAGTGCAGTTCAATGAAGACAGAATATTGCCCTTGTCCACTGAGCTACTGAGGGTACAAAATAGGCAGATCCGGAAAACTTGATAGACAAAGTTATTTCAGATGTGTCTGCTCTTCAGAGCTTACAAAGTATGCATAAGAGCTGAGTAAACTGGAAAGCCAATGATGTAGTTTAAAAAAAAAGTCACCGGAAGGATTCCAATGTCTTTAGTGAGGTGATAAAGTACAGATGTTCAGTGTGCCAAGAACACAAAGAAATTATATATGTACAATGGAACAACACACCAAAGGTGAGTGACTATACATGAGTCATTCCAACTAATCCATAAATAAAAACATATGCCAATACATTAGTCCTTGCAGAACAACTGGATATGTCATGTGTTTAAAAAAATTCTTAGGTGAAAGTTTGAGAAGTGATGAAAGTTGGATCTTTAATACTATTCCTAAGAATGACTCTCTTCATAAGAATGTTTACTAAGTGCTAAAAATCTTCGAGTTGCTTTGCATGAATTAATTCATTTAATCTTCACAACAACCTATGCGTCGATGTCATCACCATTTTGCAGATGAGGGAAGTGAGATTCAACTGTTTAATAACTCATCCAAGGCCTCCTAACTAGTAAGTGGAAGATCTAAGATTCAAACCTAAGCAATCTTTCTAGAGAAATTGAACTTCATTATTGTGCTTGGCCTCCTATATAAATGTACCATATCTGGGATTCTGCAGACCTACTGAAACCTCCTGAGGCGCCTCTCAAAACCTCAAGGTGCACCCGAAGCCCTAGTGTGTTGTGAAGTTCACTCCAGTGCCACCATGCTCCCCAGCATCTGGCCAAGAAACACAGTCTTTAGATATCACCTTTCACAAAGCTACTCATATGGCTATTTGGCCTCTAACTGATTCAGACTTTGGGAGAGATTGGAAGAGGTCTCTCTAAGAAGAACCAGATTACCCTGCTAACCTTGGACAAACAGCAATAAAAATGAAAATACTATCACAGACACCGTGAATCAAAAGACTTGTATTCTAGTCCTGATTCTACACTTTCCTAGCTGTGTAAAACAAAGTCACAAATATTTATGGAGCATTGTTCTGGCTATCCACTTCTTAATAACAAACCACCCCAAAATTTAGTGGCTTAAAAGAACAACCATTTTTTATATCTCATGATTTTATGAGTCAGGAATTTGGGCAGGGCTCAGCTGAATGATTTCTCTGCTCCTCATGTTATCAACTGAGATTACTCAGTGGTATTCAGCTGGTGGGTGGACTGGTCTGGAGGGTCCAAGGTGGCTTCTTTCACATGTCTGGCAGTGATAGCTACAACACTAGGCTCACCTGAGACTGTTGACTAGAGTTCCTGAACGTGGCCCCTCCAACATGGTGGCTTCAGGATAGTCAGAATTCTTATGAGTTGACTGGTTTCCCTCAAGGTAAGCATTCCAAGAGACTTAGAAAGCTACAAGGTGTATTATTTCCTAGCCTCAGAGCTTCAGAACATCACTTCTACCACAATTTATTGATTAAGAAAGTCTCTAAGTCTAGTTCTAAATCAAGGGGAGAAGAAATGGATTCCACCTCTCAGCGGGAGGAGTCACAAAGAAAGAAGCCATTTTGAATCTACTGCAAGCACCTACTCTGTGCCAAGCACCGTACTAGTCATACATACATACATACATACATACATACATACGTAGACATACAAGGCCCCTGTTCTCCTGGGGTATATGTATGCTTTTCAATATAAAATGAAACATTTTTATTATGAGATTGTATATTTTCTTTGATTGTTCATTTAAGATAGGGCTCCTCTTGATCCCCCAGGAGGATAAACTGGTCCTATAAATATTAGTAAAGCCAAATAGTAAATATTTTGGCTTTGCAAGTCATACAGTCTGTGTTGCAACTACTGAACTCTACTGTTTATAGCCCCAAAGTAGCGATAGACCACATGTAAATAAGTGGGCATGACTGTGTTCCAATAAAACTTTATTTACAAAACCAGGCATTGGTCTTGATTTGGCTTGCAGAACACAGATTACCAACCCCTGGCCTAGCAGATAATAGGTGCTCAAATAAGTACTGGCTGGATGGACAAATTTTAAAGCCTGGAATCTGAAGAAGTTATTTTTAAAAAATACTTGTATGATTTTTCATTACTTCAAATACTCATCTGTTCCTTTTCACACAGGTTTCGAGAAGCCCAAACTGACATTCAGGTCAGCCCCACAGGACCTCATGGACATCAAGGGTCTAGGCACAAAGGGATCAGGCCATATGACCCATAATCTAAGCCTGGATTAGGAAAAGCAGCAAAAAACTTCCAAGTGGCTAGATCAGATATGGGAGATCAGGAATTCAGGTTAAGAACTCAGGAACAAAGGGACAGTGTGTCCGTTTTAGCGATTGATTTTATATACCATGTTTCATCAACTCTAAAATGGCATTTATGGGTTGGGGGGAATGCTGCCAATTAAATAATGAAACACTCTAGCCTATAAGATGCACCCCAGTTTCAGAGGTGTTAACAACTGGGAAAAAAATGAATGCCGGAGAACCAATGAAATATAAATTTTCTCATTCATTTGTCCAGGAAACAAATGAAAGCAAAGTATCATTTATAGTGCCTGTAAGTCCATAGCACTTTCCATAAATATTTCTGTGCGATCCTTACATCCATTTAGAGTGGTTCATTATCCTCTTTGCTTTCTACATTCCTGCCTCCCTAGACCACACTTGGTTTCTTGGATAGGCCATTCTCTTCTCACCCCAGGTACCTTGCAAATACTATTGCTTCTCCCTGGACCCTCATCCCTTTCCTATAGTTCATCCCTAAACGCCTTCAAGCATCAACCCTGTGGTTTCTGACTAAAGAAAACATTTTCTGGGCTTCCCTGGTGGCGCAGTGGTTGAGAGTCCGCCTGCTGATGCAGGGGACACGGGTTTGTGCCCTGGTCCGGGAAGATCCCACATGCCATGGAGCATCTAGGCCCGTGAGCCATGGCCGCTGAGCCTGCGCGTCCGGAGCCTGTGCTCCGCCACGGGAGAGGCCACGACAGTGAGAGGCCCGCGTACCGCAAAAAAAAAAAAAGAAAACATTTTCCAAGCACAATGCTCACATTGCTATAGTTCAGCAAATCTAAGATGTCCTTAACTCTAAGACACACAACTATTTTCTATACCACTAAGAAAGAAAAACAGAACAATTAAATCATGACCTACTATCAGGCATAATACACATCTCAGTTTCACAGTTGTTTAAATGTGTGTGTGGCGGGGCGGGGGGATGTGTGCTTTGGAAATGATGAAATCTGTAGTTCAGTACAAGTCAGTGATCTTCAGAAAGACTTGATAGCTGAGCTAAAAGGTGGTGTCGCCTTCCATACTGTTTGCCTTTCAATACAAGGGATGAGATGAAGGAAATTTTACTCACGAAAATTCCTAGGGAAGCTGCAAATGGTGGAAAGAAAGCCCCAGTTGAGAACCACTGCTTTAAATGATGGGTCCAAAGGACACCAATGGTTGTGGGGAGACCACTTAGGAGGTGGTTACAGAAATCCAGGGAAGAGAGAATTGTGACATGGACTAGAGTGTGGTTTACAGAGAGAAGAAGAGTCATAGTTGCTAACTTTCCTTGCAACAACCTATCTGGTAGGTACTATTAGCACCATTTTACAGATGACGAAACTAAGGAACAGAGAGTTTAAGAAACCTGTCCCCAGTGGGAGAACCAGGACTCAAGCACAGGCAGTTGGTATATATTTTAGAGCCAGAATCAACAGGACTTAGTGATGACATTAGGTGGGAGAAGGAAAAGGGGAATAACAAGGTTACTCCAGTTTGGGACCTAAGTAATGGTGGACGGAGGTGACATTTACTGAGTAAAGAATACTATACGAGGAACAGATTGTGAGGGGAGAAGAGAGGGAGTCAAAAATTCCATTTTGGACAGTGTTACATTTGAGGTGCCTGTGAGACATTGAAGTGGACGGATCAAATAAGCAGTTGGAGTGGCTTAGAATTATTCTGGATAAAATTCTACAGTTGTTCCCATTTAAAGTTTTAGTTCCAGTTGTGGATAAGATCATTAACACAGAGTGGAGAATGAGAAGGAAAGTTGTGTAACTTTCCAACTGCTTTTTCTGCTCCCTTTTGCTTTCTTCTCCTCTCCTGAAAAATTTTCTGGCTGACTGGCCACTCTTTTAAGGAGATGTAAAGGCCAAGTTTGGCCTTTCATCTATTCCATGTTGTTCCATTATTCAACACATCACCATTATTTGGCATCTTCTTTCCAGGAGACCTGTAGCTCAAAGAGGTCTACAGTCCAGGCCATAAACAGCTCTCAAAATCTCAGATTGGTTAAGAAGAGGCAGCATAATTAGTAAGAGTTCCATCGCTGAAGTCAAAATACAAGGGTTTGAATCCCAGCTCCATAATGTATCAGCACATGAACTTGGGGAAGTTACTTAAGCTCTCAAAACCTTACTTTCTTCATCTGTAAAATGGGCTTGATAATAGCTCCTGAGCTCGTTGGCTTATTTTGAGAGAAGCACATAGCAGGGTGCCTTGCCCATAGTAACTGGTAAATAAATATTAGCTGCTCTTATTAATTCAGATGAACCATAAGTAAATGGGCCATGTTGCTTGTAAAATTTCTTTTAAGCAAAGTCAATTCTAAACATTGACATAAAAAAGAGAATGACGGTCTCTCGGCAAAACTAGGTAGAGAAACGCTAAAAGGAGGTGAATTTCTGCAGCGTGAGAAGTAAGATTGTGGTTACTTATGTGGTAGGATACTGTCAGGAGCCCTGAAAGAGCTCTATGGCCCATCCTCACACTTCATATTTCCTGGTGCATGGGACAAAGCCTTCCATTCCTGTGTTCAGGCATTTGGGGAGGAGTAGGCAGTTAATGTGATCTCAGATGAGTATAGCAAAAGAAAAGAACTAGGAGGCAAACCCCAGAGAGCAAATCTCCACTCCTTCTCAGATCTACAGACAAGGAATTATTTCCCTATTTTGGACAATAAATGGACCCTTTTGGGCTGAGATGATCACACAGATACATGGCTGGGCATTAAGGCTGGGCCGCAGAGACCCTCATTCTCACTGGGCATCAGAACCACCAAGCAAGATTCTGAATGATACCTATTTCCTCCCGGCTCCAGGAAATATCAAACGGCGAAAGCTCTGCCAGAGTTCTCCATCTCAACACTAAGACCCAGCTCCACTCAAAGACCAGCAAGCGACAGTGCTGGACACCCTATGCCAAACAACTAGCAAAAGAGGAACACAGGGGCTTCCCTGGTGGCGCAGTGGTTGAGAGTCCGCCTGCTGATGCAGGGGACACAGGTTCGTGCCCCGGTCCGGGAAGATCCCACATGCCGCGGAGCGGCTGGGCCCAGGAGCCATGGCCGCTGAGCCTGCGCGTCCGGAGCCTGTGCTCCGCAACGGGAGAGGCCACAACAGTGAGAGGCCCACGTACCGCAAAAAAAAAAAAAAAAAAAATTTCGATCCGTGATCAGTTGAATCTGTGGATGCAGAACCTGCAGATATGGAGGGCCAACTTTATAGCAGAATGGGCAAATAAAATGTAGTAGATTCATGCCATGGAATACTACACAGCAATGGAAAAGAGCAAACATCTGATACACACAACAGTATGTTTGAATCTCACTCATAATGAAATAAGTGAAAGAAGCCAAATACAAGAGTATCTACTATATGATTCTATTTACATTAAATTCAAAAACAGGCAGGACTCATCTATGGTGATGGAGGACATTAGAGTGGTAACCCTCGGAGTGGGGCGCTGAACGAGAGGTGTTCTTCTGAGGTGTTGGGAATGATCTATATATCTTGACCTGAGTAATGATAACACAAGTGGATGCACATATAAAATTCATTATGTTGTACACTTAAGATTTTTGCTCTGTGTGTCCATTTACTTGTTTGTTTTAAACTTCAATTACAAATATTAAAAAGTCCCCCAAGCGATTCTGAGATGTGGCCAGAACTGAGAACCACTGCCATCAGGCTACCATGTCTGCCAGAGTATCATTCTACCCACATCCAGCTTTGTCCTCAGGTAGCAGATTTCGCCATGTCATTCTTTGCTCTCATAAAAACACTTATGACACTTCTGAGAGGCTAACAGAGAAAGCACTAAGTGCATCATTTAAAATTCCTAACGAGGCTGTTATCTTCATTAATTCAACTTTTCTGCACTTTGCAGTTTCTAAGAGTCGGGAATTCTCTTGTCAGTCCTTCAACTCTGTAGGTCCAAATGTCCAGAAAGAAATCTATGGCATAACAGCTGACCTCTTAACATTCCCCTGGTTTAGAACTTTCTCTTCTGCACTGCAAGTCCATGCAAAAAATTACAGAATAGTAGAACTATGTAGGAACCCGAGAAATAATCTACTCTGAGGCCCAGACAGGAGAAGTGATTGGTTACCCAACAAATCAGTAATCTGACTCTCATACACTGACACTCTGACACTTTGCCATTAACATGCATTTTTGAATAAGAAATGCTGTCCCCTCAGCCACCTGGTGAAACACTGGTAGTGATAGCAGAGGCCTTGGGAGATTTGGTTGTTGCTCACTTAATGTGTTTTTAACCCAGACATTAGCTAAAAATGCACCTTTTATTTTTAGCATTACACTTGGCCTGTGGAAATGCAACCAATTATCTTGGAGCCCCCGTGTGCCCTTGGTCACTCATCTGAAGGCACCAGAGTATCCCACACTAGCTCAATCTGCAGTGAAGAGAGTGAAAGAAAGGGGAAGTGTTACAGTGCAAAAGACACTAATCTATAGAGTTCCATTCCAAATTTGCCTCCTACCTGACCTTAAGCAAATCACGAAAACTCCAAGAACCTCAGCTTGTTTATCTATAAAATGGGAAAATGAGCTATGGTTCAAATATTTCACTGACTTATTGTAAGTTTCAAATTGAGACAAGGTTTATGAAACTACCACAAGCCTCTACCCAAACACACAAGGCTTCCTCCTTTTTTTTTTTCTCTTCATGATACTAAATATATCTGTGAAGTCAAAGGAGGAGAACAAAGCTGGAAATGTGCAGATGGATGGTTTCTCTGCTAAAATATTTTCCAGCAAAAGACATCTTGTTAACAAGCTACTCTGTATACTGTAACATGTATTTCACAATTTACCTACCTCCTGCAGGCTGTCAAAATAATTGGCCTATAATATTTCTAAAATATAGTCAGCCATCTCTGGATTTATTATGTGTATATCCATTTGCATAATGATGGCTGAATTTACACATCGTGCATCTTTCCAGACTTTAGGCTTCTATTACTCTTTCTTTTAAAATCACAAGTCTTGTTATGGAATGTAAGAGTGTCTGAGCATGGTTACCATTTTCTTCAGCATAAAAATAAGTGATGGAAGCAGTGCTCCACTGTTAGCCTGGAGATGAGACAGTAGTTACCACTGATAACAAACTTGGAATTTCTCTTGCATTGGCCAGAGAAGAGATGGTTCCAGATTTGCTACTCAATTCTGTCAAGGCAGCAACCCCGACCTCAGTAAGCTGGCAGAATACTTGAGGCAGAAGGATTGCTGCCCGCTACCATTTTATCTGCTATCAGGAAAAGATCTTATTACCCCAATCCAAGGTAAGTGGAAACAGAGAGGCGATGGCCCCAGCAGATAGCAATCAATGGCTGGTACTGCTGACTGGCTCTCCCGAAGCCGTCCCCAGCCCCATTCTCCCTTGCTGCCTTACACTACAGAGAGTGGAAAGTCAAATGCCTTCCCATATTCCCTTGCAGCTTTGGGTTGCTGTATGACCCAGCTCTGGCCCGTGAGCTACAACTGAGTTTTTCAGCTTTTTGTGTCCATAGGGTATATCTCACTAGGAATATATAGTCAAATTACTGTGGTTTAAAGTCATGTGAAATATTTCTTCCCTCTGTACTTTTGCCGCTAACTTACTGTACCTTTAGATTTGTCAGTTTCATTTTGTTTTTGATTTTTAGGAAATGCTTTTAAATTTAATTTTGTTTAGAGTTATGTAAAGTGTTTACATGATTGCAAAGTCAAATCTGCAAAACGTATTAAATCAGAAAGCCCAATTCCTATCCCTATCTCTTCTACTTGGTTTCTTCCTTACTCCTACATGTGACTACTTTAAAGATTTTGGCTTACTTTTCCACTGGTGTTTTGTTTTTAATTTTTAAATAATTCTAGATTTACAGAAAGTTGCCAAGATAACAGACAGTCCTCATATACCTTTCATCCAGCTCCCCTAATACTACATCTTACTTAACTGTGGTACATTTGTCAAAACTAAGAAATTAACATTGGTACAATACTATTAACTAAACCATAGACTTTCTTCAGATTTCATTGTATTGTTGTCCCACTAATGTCCTTTTTCTGGGTCAGGATCCTCCCTTACATTTGGTTGTTATGACTCCTTAGTCTTCTCCAGCCTGAGATGGTCTGCCAATCTTTCTTTGTCTTTCATGATTTTGACACCTTTGGAAAGGACTGGCCAGTTATATTATGTAATGTTCCTTAATTTGAGTTTGAATGATGGCTCTTCATGGTTAAATTCAGGTTATGCATTTTTGGCAAGAAAATCATAGACATGATGCTATACCCTTCTCAGTGCATCATATCAGGAGGCACATGATGTCAATTAACCCCATTACCAATGAGGTTAACTTGGTTAGTATCTGCCATGTTTCTCCACTGTAAAGCTACTATTTTTCCCTTTGTAATTACTAAATATTTGGGGGAGATACATTGAAACTATGCAAATATCTTATTTCTGCTCAAACTTTCATCCACTAATTTTAACATCCATTAATAATTCTTGCCTAAAACAATTATTTGCGTAGCTTTTGCCAAATGGTGATTTTCTATTTACATCATTCTTTCTATATTTATTTATTTATTTTAATTAATTAATTTATTTATTTTTGGCTGCGTTGGGTCTTCATTGCTGTGTGCCGGCTTTCTCTAGTTGTGGGGAGCAGGGGCTACTCTTCATTGTGGTGCATGGGCTCTAGGCGTGCGGGCTTCAGTAGTTGTGGCACACAGGCTCAGTAGTTGTGGCACACAGGCTCAGTAGTTGTGGCGCACGGGCTTAGTTGCTCTGCGGCATGTGGGATCTTCTTGGACCAGGGCTCAAACCCGTGTCCCCTGCATTAGCAGGCGGATTCTTAACCACTGCACCACCAGGGAAGTCCCTATATTTATTATTGAACTTCTATCGAAAACAGAACTTTTCTGCCTCTTTCATTTATTTTTTTACCCAATTATTTATTTATATCAGTATGAATTCATGGATATTTATCTTATTCTATAGGTTATAATCCATTACTATCATTATTGTTTTATTGCTCATATTTTCCCAGATTTGGCCATGGAGAGTTCCTTCAAGTTGACTCTCCTGTCCTTTCAACACATCCCCATGATTTTTCAGCACTTTTATTTTGACACCACAAGATGTTTCGGCTCTTCCTCTATCTTCCCTGCCCTAGTCCTGGAGTCAGACATATCTCTAAGGAATTCTGGTTCCTTTTATTGGAGACTAGATTTGGGCACTATGTGTGCTTCTTGCTACTGGGGTGTCACTGAACGTCATCAAAATTAAATTATTTTGCTTTGCAAAAGATACTGTTAAGAAAATGAAAAGTCACAGATTGGAAGAAAATATTTCTAGAACACATAACTATCTGATAAAGGACTTGTCCCAGAGTATTAAAAAAAAAAAAAAAACTCTCAAAACTCAATAGCAAGAAAACAAACAACTCAATTAAAAACGTGCCAAGAATTTGAACAGACACTTCACCAAAGAAGACACGTGGGTGGCAAATAAACATATGAAGAGATGCTCAACGTTGTTAGTCATTTGAATATGTGAATTAAACCATAATGAGACACTACTATATACCTATCAGAATCGTCAAAATTGAAAAACAAAAACAACTCAAATATCTTCCATTGGAGAATATGAAAGAAATTAAAGATGAAAGAAATTAAAGATGATACAAATAGATGGAGAGATATACCATGTTCTTGGATTGGAAGAATCAACATTGTGAAAATGACTCTACTACCCAAAGCAATCTACAGATTCAATGCAATCCCTATCAAACTACCACTGGCATTTTTCACAGAACTAGAACAAAAAATTTCACAATTTGTATGGAAACACAAAAGACCCCGAATAGCCAAAGCAATCTTGAGAACGAAAAACGGAGCTGGAGGAATCAGGCTCCCTGACTTCAGACTATACTACAAAGCTACAGTCATCAAGACAGTATGGTACTGGCACAAAAACAGAAATATAGATCAATGGAACAGGATAGAAAGCCCAGAGATAAACCCACGCACATATGGTCACCTTATCTTTGATAAAGGAGGCAGGAATGTACAGTGGAGAAAGGACAGCCTATTCAATAAGTGGTGCTGGGAAAACTGGACAGCTACATGTAAAAGTATGAGATTAGATCACTCCCTAACACCATACACAAAAATAAGCTCAAAATGGATTAAAGACCTAAATGTAAGACCAGAAACTATCAAACTCTTAGAGGGAAACATAGGCAGGACACTCTATGACATAAATCACAGCAAGGTCCTTTTTGACCCACCTCCTAGAGAAATGGAAATAAAAACAAAAATAAACAAATGGGACCTAATGAAACTTCAAAGCTCTTGCACAGCAAAGGAAACCATAAAGAAGACCAAAAGACAACCCTCAGAATGGGAGAAAATATTTGCAAATGAAGCAACGGACAAAGGATTAATCTCCAAAATTTATAAGCAGCTCATGCAGCTTAATAACAAAAAAACAAACAACCCAATCCAAAAATGGGCAGAAGACCTAAATAGACATTTCTCCAAAGAAGATATACAGACTGCCAACAAACACATGAAAGAATGCTCAACATCACTAATCATTAGAGAAATGCAAATCAAAACTACAATGAGATATCATCTCACACCAGTCAGAATGGCCATCATCAAAAAATCTAGAAACAATAAATGCTGGAGAGGCTGTGGAGAAAAGGGAACCCTCTTACACTGTTGGTGGGAATGTAAATTGATACAGCCACTGTGGAGAACAGTATGGAGGTTCGTTAAAAAACTACAAATAGAACTACCATATGACCCAGCAATCCCACTACTGGGCATATACCCTGAGAAAACCATAATTCAAAAAGAGTCATGTACCAAAATGTTCATTGCAGCTCTATTTACAATAGCCCAGAGATGGAAACAACCTAAGTGTCCATCATCGGATGAATGGATAAAGAAGATGTGGCACATATATACAATGGAATATTACTCAGCCATAAAAAGAAACGAAATTGAGCTATTTGTAATGAGGTGGATAGACCTAGAGTCTGTCATACAGAGTGAAGTAAGTCAGAAAGAGTGAGACAAATACCGCATGCTAACACATATATATGGAATTTAAGGAAAAAAATGTCATGAAAAACCTAGGGGTGAAACAGGAATAAAGACACAGACTTACTAGAGAATGGACTTGAGGCTATGGGGAGGGGGAAGGGTAAACTGTGACAAAGCGAGAGAGAGGCATGGGCATATATACACTACCAAACGTAAGGTAGATAGCTAGTGGGAAGCAGCCGCATAGCACAGGGAGACCAGCTCGGTGCTTTGTGACCGCCTGGAGGGGTGGGATAGGGAGGGTGGGAGGGAGGGAGACGCAAGCGGGAAGAGATATGGGAACATATGTATATATATAACTGATTCATTTTGTTGTGAAGCTGAAACTAACATACCATTGTAAAGCAATTATACTCCAATAAAGATGTAAAAAAAAAAAAAAGAAACAAACTGGTACACATATATAATGAAATCTACTTAGCAATAAAATGGAACAAACTACTGATACAGGCAACAACACAGATGAATCTCAAATGCACTCTGCCAGATGAAAGAAGCCAGACCAAAGGCTACATCCTATATGATTCCATTTATGTGACATCCTGGGAAAGGTACAGAGACTAGATCAGTGTTTATCAGAGGCTGGAGTTAGGGGAGAGGATAATTACAAAGGCGCACCAGGAAATTTTGGGGGGTAATGGAAATATTCTATATCTTGTTTGTCATGATAGTTACAAAACAGATATGTCACAGTGGGTACATGAATCGGTCAAATTTCATAGACCTGTATACCAAAAAGAATGAATTTTCCTATATATAATTTATTCCTCAATTTAAAAAAAAAGCAGGGAGGGATGCAGACAGGAAATTCAAATCAGATCTCTGAAACTCCAGATTATCTATGTCTCGTCAAATGCTGCCCACCACACTTAACAGGGTGCCATTTAAATTTTCTATAACTTTCTGTGCTTCTGTGATCAGAGGCCCGGAAATAGCCATGAAGCATCATGTGAATAAAGTACCTTGTACATTTGGAATAGGGTTTTACAAGAAAAGATGAGAAAAGCAGCTCTTCTTCTATGCTGATAAAAGGTGTAAGAAGTAAACCATGTTAAGAGGCTTAAAGACCTGAGCTCTGGAAATCTTAATTTAAGAGGCACAGGTGGGGCTTCCCTGGTGGCGCAGTGGTTGAAAGTCCACCTGCCGATGCAGGGGACATGGGTTCGTGCCCCGGTCCGGGAAATTCCCACATGCCGCAGAGCGGCTGGGCTCGTGAGCCATGGCCGCTGAGCCTGCGCGTCCGGAGCCTGTGCTCCGCAAAGGGAGAGGCCCGCGTACCGCAAAAAAAAAGTAAAAATAAAATTAAAAAAAGAGGCGCAGGTGGGCCAAACTCTTTTTGAATAAAAGGCAGAAAATCTTCCCCAGCTTTGTCCAGGCCGGTGAGTCATTTTGGGTGAATCTGTTCAGAACAACAATTCTGCAAGGCAACAGGCATTGCTCATGACGGAGGCGGGGAAGAGGTGCTCGCCCACTCTGAAGAAGAGCTGTCTCCCCTGTCCCCTCTAAACCTGAAGTCAGGTATGTTCTTGTCTTAACGTCCTCCTCCCAATCAAGCCCACATCTTTTTCATCCAGTACAAATCCCTTAAAGTCCCTACTGTGCTAATGAGGCCAGGAGTCTACAAACTGTGGCCCACGAGCCAAGTCCAGCCAGCTATATGTTTTTGTACGAACTTTGAGCGAAGAGTAGGTTTTTACAATTTTTTAATGGTTGAAAAAAAATCAAAAGAAGAATAATACTTCATGAAGTGTGAAAACTAAATGGAATTTGAATTTAATTAATAAAGTTTTAGTGGAACACAGCCATGCCTGTTTGTTTCTGCATTGCTTATGTCTACTTGAGCTTCACAACAGCTGAGCTGAGAAGCTGCTAAAAAGACCATGTGACTCACAAAGCCTAAAATATTTACTATCTGGCTCTTTACAGAAAAAGTTTGCTGACCCTTAATTTAGGCATGTTCATTCTGTTGGCTCTAAGTTGATGTCTAGACTATAAATTTATAAAAAGACAAAGCCCCGAAGCATCCTTTACACAGTAGATCACGTCTCTATGACATCATAACAAATTGTGCTCTTGTATAATACCTTTTGCTGCTGCTAAGCAGGATAAAGAAATGTAGAATTGCAGGAGGAAAAGAAATAATTTGAGAAACACATGGATTCTTTGTTTCTAAAACTACTTAAATACCCCATAGTTGTACGCACTCCTACAGGAAACTTGTAGAGTTCAAAATAATAACTATTCATCAAGTACTGGTTCACAATATCCAGTCACTCAACTCAAAGAACATTTTACCAGTCTCTCAACTCTACAAGCTACATTGTCTTTCCAACGAAAGTGTAACAATCCTATCCAGAGCTGTGAGGGCAAGTTATACTGATTCTGGGCATTTGCCTCCTCACCTGTTTATATTCTAGCACTGCCCATATTTTCTTTTGACATTAATCAGAATATGAGGCCAAATGATATAGCAAAAAGAGTGCTGGACCCAGAATAGGATTTAGAGTCTAAAAATGTGCATTTACATCTTGGTTATACCATTTACACTGGATGAATTTTGTAACATCTTGTAGCCCTGATGTCCTTATCTATAAAGTGTGAATAAAAATTACACTTCACAGGACTTCTAAGTAGTAATAACTATGTGCAAGCATCATGCTTACGTTATGATGATGATGATGATGATGATCATGATGATGATATGTTCATTCTGTCTTCTGGTCCCCTTCCCTTTCTGCTCCCTCAACCTCACTAAAATTACTTGTCTGATATTGGGAAAGCCATTCTGTTAAGTAAGAGAGTTCCTCAGCCAGTGTGGCCAGCAAATCATTAAAAAAAAAAAAAATCAGTTGTTTAAACATTTTGATTAATTGTTCCTATAAACTCACTTAACTAAAGTTTGGCCCTTAAGCAGACAGAGACTAAACAGTTTAATATTGCTTTTATTCTGTGCTTAGGAAAATAGTCTTGTTTTCAATTAGCAGGATCATAGATATCTCACTAATAGGAGATGATGATCAATTAATTACGAGCTACACTGCTGTAAAGAGAAAATGCTCACTTTTCTTGCGCAGTCATTATCCCTCAAAAACACTGGGGTGTATCATCAAATACAGAAATGATGATCAGATCTTAGGAGTTCTGAAGTAACTATTTAAAATGTTATTAACCGTTTCCATGGAAAACATACCTATTAAGGGCCATAAAGGAACAAAAACAATTGGCTCTAGAAGTCGTTGTGAATAGTGTCAACTCCTACGTACATGGGCGAGGCACTGGGAATTTAATAGCACTGAATTCGGGGTCAGGGGCCTGAGTTCTCGTCCCAAATCTAACGCTAACCAGTGAAATGGGCAAGTGTTGCTTTATGAGCCAGGTTTTGAGCTCACAAATGTTCTCTCTCATGCAACTCAGTGAGTGTGCCTCTTGAGTGTTCTTGGCTCAAATCAGGAGGATGTTCCTTCTAATAAAGCAGTGATTGAAAGGTTCAAAATTCTAACAGACATTGGTTATAAGCGTTGTTGGGTTTTTTTTTTAAACAATCTCTTTTGTGCTATTGAAGATTGTATGCAATAAGAATCTGATACCACTCACCGAGTCTCTTGGCCACCTGCTTGTGAGGTTTCTTTGCTTTAATTGTCTCCTATGACCTAGCAGTAAAGACCCCATCCCAAACAAGGTCAGGTCCCCTTGGATGAGTCTTGGCCCCAGACAAAGAGATCTGCTTTGCTCTTTAATACCTAAAATGATTAAGAATAATAACCTGAGAAAAAGAAAAAAGCAACCTCTGATATCGAAAACTAATCTGATGTTCACAACTAGACCTCAATATTTTTACAAGCTCGTTTGAGATTCACAGCCAGGACATTTTTGTTCTCCTGTAGAACATAAAATCACAGAATATCAGCCTCAAACAAGGTTACTCTGAGATCATGATAAAATGAAACGAAACAAGACCACTTCATAATTTTAAGCACAAACAAAAACAAGGTCACTGTGACACCCACAGAATACCCAATCATAGCACTATCCTCACTTTCTGACAGCAACCCATCTAGACCAAACTCCTGCTTCCTTAGATTCTCCCCTCACTCACCCCACTGGAACCCAAATCTTATAATATGTTCTAACACCCTCTTACTAAGGGACCCCATGATTCCCTGCAATGAGTAATAAACCCAATTTATTTAATCAAGTGTGCTTACAGTGGTCTTTGACTAAAAGCCATTGACACATCCAAATATATCTTTTCCTCTCTCAACTGGGACACCTAGAGCCAGGCTGATAGAAATACTATAAAGGCACAAGCACACCAAAAAAAACCTCACCACACACAGCAAGCTATAAAGACTTGGCAGAACAACTTTGCACTCCAGTTCCTGTCCCTTTTGTATCTTTTCTTTATCTCTTGGAAATGAAATCTCCCAAGCTTCATCTACAAAAAGAAGAAATTGGACTAGAAGGGTATTTCCCAAACTATGTTCCTTGGGAAACCAGTGTCCTTCAAATGCTGACAGATGTTTTCAGAAAGGATCCTGTGGGAAAACGTGCTTGAGAAATTCTACAATCTAGAGTAAGTCCCCTTTCATAGTTCTAGTTCCCATTCTACAAGCTACTTTGAGAGTCATTTTAACCTCCCTTTACTTAAATCTCAGTTCCTTACCTGCAAAATGGTTGTTGTAATATGCCCTGCCTATTCCCCAGTGTTTGGAAGCAAATTAAAAATGTGACAGAAAAGCCTAGTCCAGAAATCAGGCCAAGAGGATGTGTCTGTGAATTAGAGCGAGCACAGTGAGGAAGGGGAGGCTGGGTATTCCAGGGCTATGTCTGCATGACAAATCAACCAAAAACTTGCATAAATTTATTATGTTCACAGATTCTATAGGTCAGGAATTTGAACACTGCATTATAGGAATCGCTTGTCTCTGCTCTACAATGTCTGGGACCTTGGCTGGGAAGTTTTGACAATGGCTGGTGGCCACAGTCACCTTGAAGGCTTCCTCATTCACCTGTCTGGTGGTTGAGGCCAGCTATTGGCTGAAACACTTATATATGGCTTCTCCATGTGGTCTCTCCATGTGAGCTAGTTAGAGCTTCCTAACAGCATGATGGCTGGGCTCTAACAGAGCAAGAGGGATGTGCATGGCATGTTTATGACCTATCCCAGAAGTCACATAGTGTCACTTTTGCCATATTTTAATGGTCAAGGCAGTCACAAAGTTTCACCCAGATCAAGGGGAAGGGACATAGACCCTACCACCCAATATCAAGAGTGTCAAGGTCACACTGAAGAAGAGCATGTGGGATGGGAGACATTTTTGTGACCATCTTCAGAAAATACAGCCTCTTACTCTGGGGCAGATGCAAAGTCAATGAAAAAATACAGATTATTGAAGTCTGGCTGGAGGAAGAACAAGAGGAAGAAATCAAGGATTTTCCCAGATTTCAAGTCTAGGTGGAAAAAGAATAACCACAAAAGGGAAGGCTTGAGTCAGAGTCAGTTTGGGGAGAAAGACAGCTCAAAAGATGTTCCCAGTAGTTCTGCCTTTTGAGTTTGGAGAAGATATGAGCATGTTTACTGGCAGAGATAATGGAGCCAAGAGGAAGACTAAAGATAGAAAATGGGGGAGAGAAAATTAATAGGACAAGATTCTGGAGGAGACAGATGTGACGAAATACTCAGATGGAGGTTTAACTTCACATGGAGAAATGCTATTTCTCTGAGGAAATAGGGGGAGAGGATGGGGGAAATAGAACAGAATTCTGAGACATTTTGAAGTGCAGAGAAAGGAAAATGGCAGATCTCAAACTGAATAGCCTATCTTCTCAGGGAAGTAAGAGATAAGAAAATCTGTTGAAATTAACATGAGATGTCTTAAAGTCCATAAGGAATAGAAATGACTAGGCAAGAAACTGAATAGGATATCTGTAGGATACGACTGAAGTAGTTCTTATTTTTGAAAAAAGTTGAAAGAATGTTAAAATGATAATTATTGACACTGGGTGATGGAATATGGGAATTTATTATACTGTTCTCACTAAGTATGTGTGTGATTGAAATTTTCATAATAAAATGTTTAAAATTTTTAAAAGGCTTTTGAATAATACACTTATCTGTTTTTTTGTTTTTTTAAAGAAACTTATAACATTGCATTTTTATTTGTGGGTTGTCAATAAAAATGTTTCCCTTAGGTCAATGGCTCTCAATGGTGAAAGTATTTTCTATTTGTCTCATACTTATTACTGCCCTAGATAAAAGTTCAATCAATTCACATGTACCTGTAAAACCCTCTGCCTAATATTTTTTAAATGCCTGCCGTATACTTTAGGCAAGTTCTGAGATGATTTCGTTTATTTCCCCTAAAAGCACATTATTGCTTTTTGTTGAACTAAAGTCTTTTATTTCTTTACTATCGTTGTTATTATTATTATTACTTAAGACAAGTTGGTTGCAGGTTGGGTTTTTTTTTTAAAGGAATTTTTTCTTTTTGTTTTTTAATTTATTTTTGGCTGCATTGGGTCTTTGTTGCTGCGCGTGGGCTTTCTCTAGTTGCGGTGAGCGGGGGCTACTCTTCGTTACGGTGCGTGGGCTTCTCATTGCGGTGGCTTCTCTCATCGTGGAGCACGGGCTCTAGGCGTGTGGGGCTTCAGTAGTTGTGGCATGCAGGCTCACTAGTTGTGGCGCACGGGCTTAGTTGTTCCACGGCACGTGGGATCTTCCCAGACCAGGGCTCGAACCCGTGTCTCCTGCACTGGCAGGCGGATTCTTAACCACTGCACCACCAGGGAAGCCCCACAGGTTGGGTTCTATTCTGTCCTTTTCACAGCGATACCCACGTGAAGAATATCACAGGGTTTCCAGTCTTGTTAGATTTCTTCTTGGCATTGGGAAAACATTGAGCTGGCAAATAAATAGCTCAAATCTCAGAAACATGTTAGAGTGATATGGAATCCTGTATGCTTCACAGCACTAACCAACAACCATTTATATTCTTGGGGATTGAAGGAAACATATTAAGAAAGGATATCCTTGCCTTGTACAAAACTGTCACAGTCAGCTAGCAAGAAATATTAAAGACTGAAGAAATATCCATGAAGCAGCCACTTGGTTTTCTGAATCATGTCAATGATACCCAGAATTCATCAAGTTCATGGTTCCACATCTTGGATTGTGAAAAGTAACTAGGAAGTGTGCGTGATTTTGACCTTTAATCAAGATCTCTTTTTCTGCATTATATTAGGAATAATGAATTGTCATAAATATCATGTGGCTCAAACCAATATTCTGGGAAAATGGCTGATGGGTTTTAGAAATTAGATGGCAAGCAACTCAAAATCAGATACTGCAAGTATCTTAAAAGGAGAGTAGCCTAGCTTTCCAGCTTTAGATCTTACCAAACCATCCACATGCTGACCAGGCTCCTGTTCAGGTAAGAAGCACTAGAATGAAGAACATATTTACATAATATGGTGGATGAAAAATCTGAACAGGATAGAGGGAGAGGGAGAGAAGACCTGGGAGATTAATGAAAGGGAAGACTCAAAAGCATGAACTCAAGGTCTGAGGGCCAGAAGACATCATGCATCCCTTGCTGAGGGGTCAAATTATTTCTTTCATATCAGGACAGCAATGCGAAGACAGAAAACAGGAAAATTTTCAGTCAAATGTATTTTACTGGGCAAAATGCATTTACTGTAGCCAACTTCAGTCTCAATGACATTTCATGGCAATTTGAGGATTACAAAGGAAAAATTACTGACATCAAATGACAGCACCCACTGACACTATTCCTCCCTTGACTGACATTAATCACAAGTTGCTGTCTATAAAGGAATTTTTATTTAATGGAGAAAGAAGCATATGCCACTTTATCTTAGCATCTTACTAAATAGTAGTTCTGGGATTCATGTGCATGGACTACAGACTATGTCTAGAGCTCTGCTCCTGATTTTGATGTTGGAAAAATTGTGAAGAAGTATAATACATGACAAACTAGGGGAGAGAAAAAGACGGAGAGTGAGGCTGGAGTGGGACTGGTGGCGATTCTTTCTCTATATCCCCTCACTTCCTTAGTGGATATAAAATATGAGCCAGATATACACAGACACTCTTAGTGGCCAGAGAAGAATCATCCCATCCTTTCCTTTTTGGCTTTAATGAGTTCCCAAAGATCTAGTCAAAGCGTCTGTGTTGGATGGACCTAGTGGAGATGCCACTCATGGTTCGGCCCTTGTCCAATCATCCCAGGAAAAAGCCTTGTCCATGGATAGGCACAGCCATACCACGCAGCCCCTGTACTCTCCAACCCTGTGTGACACAGACCCATGGCCCCAGTAATGGAGGCAGGGGCCCACCTTGGTCCAGCTCCAAGTCCTGACACAGACTAACTCTTGTGCTAAAAGAGGGAGGAGTAAGTGCAGACATTAGCTCAGCAAAATTGATTCCAGGCATTGAACATGAAGCAAATGTTGAAAGGAAAATATAATTTTTGTGTCCAGGTTTCCCTAACTGTGGTAGGCTGAACAATGCCCTTCCCCAAAGATGTCCATGACCTAATATCGAGAACCTGTGAATGTTGTTACCTCATGTAGCAAAAGAGATTTTGTAGATGTCATTAAGTTAAGGATCTTGAGATGGGGAGATTATCCTGGATTACCTGGGTGTGCCCAATGTATTCATAAGGGTGCTTATAAAAGGGACACAAGAGGAGTCAGAGAAGGAGATGTGATAGCACAAGCAGAGGAACAGAGAGAGAGAGATTCAAAAATGCTACACTGCTGGCTTTGAAGACAGAGGAAGAAGCCATGAGCCAAGGAATGCAGGTGGCCTCTAGAAGCCAGAAAAGGCAAGGAAACAGATTCTGTGCTAGAACATTCAGAAGGAATGCAGTCCTGGAAACCCATTGCAGACTTCTGACCTCCAGAACTATAAGATAATAAATCTGTGGTGTTTTAAGTCACTGAGTTTGGGGTCATTTGCTTCAGCAGCACTTGGAAACGAATATGCCAAGAGCCCATACAGACAAGATGAGATCAGTTCACTCCTGGCCCCTAAATTACAACCACTTAAGTCCTAGCTCACTTGTTAGTAGAAGTCCAGCCTTTCTTTGACTCCTCTCCACAAATAAAAGGGAAAGTTTACTCCTTCCAGGAAGTTGCCTTGGTTGTTTCCAGCTGACTCAGTCCCCTCCTGCTTTGAAACCACTCCTTCCCTCCGCCCATGGGGCCACTGATGACCCTGCTGCTGGTCACCGTCCACCCCCAGGATTCACTTCCCTTGCATTCCTGCATCACTCCTTTGTATTGCTTCACCCAAAGCATGATCCTGATCAGCTTCCCTAATTTCCGAAGTGAAATGCAAATGCAAGGGTGAAGCTTGTTGTAATAAGAAAAAATAATAAGTAATGATAAAACTACTAGTTGAGGAAGTTACAACACAGAAGTAACCATCTTAGGTTGGATTCCTTAGAACTGGAACCTGAGATGAGAATTCTTAGGCATGTGATTTCTTCTGGGAGAGAGCAGAGGAATGAGGGAAGCAGGATGAGCCAGGGGAAGGAGTGAAGTTATCATGGGATCTTACTGGGAATTCAGCTTCAACCTGATCCCACAGGGAATTCTGGCGTACAAACCGCACCAGAGGATAGTACCACCTCGAAGGCAAAGGGGCCAGCCTTCTGTACCCTATGTCAGTCCGTCGTTGGCCATAGCCACTTGGGGAATGGGGTAGCATAACCTCCCAGATGAGGAGACTCCCATTCTGCTGAGAAGAATTCTCCAGATAAAGAGGTAGGGATGAATAGGCAAACCCATAGTTGCTGAGGGATGCCATCAGGGGTCCTTAAAAGGGATGTGCGTGGGCATCAAGTGCATCCATGACAACAACCTATAACATAGCTCACAACTAGTCCGGGAAGAGCACCTCTGCCCTGCCCTGGCCTCACCACTGTTTGAAAGAGTTAACTTTACTCTTCATTTTGCCACCTCCTTTTCACTCCACCAACAGAAACGTCCTTGAGCTGTCTCTTCTCCCTGGAGGAGAGGTCCCAGAGACATTTCTTTCTCCCTTAAACACATCACCCAGTCCTGTTTCAGTTTCAGGATTTTCCAAAATGATTGACAGCCCTCACTCCCTAATCTTGGTCTTAGGACTCCAAGAAGACACTGGAACACAAAGGCCCAACATTAGTACATCTGTGCTAGTTTGAGTAACATGTGTGTACGGCACCAACAGTCCAATCTACGTTGAGCCAAAGTGATTAGCTCATCATTTCCCTTTCACAGCCATTCAGTCCTCCTTGGGGAGGTAAAGATTAACCCTCCACTTTATTCCTGCCATGCACAAACAGCTCCATAAGAACAAGCAATAACATGCAGGCACTGAAATCTATAAACCCCTTCCTAGGGAAGAACATATCACCAAAAAGTGTTATTCATACCGCAGGTAGCAACACATTAGTGGTCTTGAGAAAAAATTAATGAAAATAGGCAGACTAGAAAAGATTAAAATTCATTTCAAATAACAAATGTACATGCTGTTTCATGGAGCAAGACTTTGTTTCAGTTATATTTATTCATATATGTATATTCAAACATTTGTATGTCTGGGTCATGATGTATTTCTTATTATAGGTAGGAGTCAAAAAAAAATTGGGAAAAAAACTCACCAATGTAAACACTTTTCACTACACAGATAACTTCTCTCATTTTCATCCGGAACAGATTGGTTTCTTGATGTCACTGGAGGTTTAGAAATCTTCATTTATTGTTGTGTGTCTTTGCTTCATGTCTACAAAAGAGAAAGATCCATCTGGGTATTTGCTTTCCCCCAAACAAGAGAATTGTCAGCTCCAGTCCATATCCCAAAGGTGAACTGAACTCTACTTCTCTACAAAGCCTGCTTTAAACTTTGAAATTATAACATTATGGATTGAAGTAGGTAGAATTATGTCCCCTAAAAAGATATGCTCAAGTCCTAACTCCCAGTACCTGTGAATGTGACCTTATTTGGAAATAGGGTCTTGGCAAATGTAATCAAATTAAAATGAGGTCATACTAGGTTAGGGTGGGTCCTAATCCAGTGGCTGGTATCCTTGTAAGAAGAGGGAAATTTGGACACAGAGACACACAGGGAGAATGCCACGTGACAAGAGGCAGATATTGGAGTGATGTGTCCACAAGCCAAAGAATGACCAGGATTGCCAGAAACCACCAGAAGCTAGGCAGTGGCAGAGAAAGATTGTTCCCAAGAGCCTTGAGAGAAAGAATGGCCCTGCTGATACCTTGATTTTGGATTTCTTGCCCCCAGAAATGTAAGAGAATACATTTCTTTTGTCTTAAGTCTCTGGTAGTTTGTTTCGGCAGTCTTAGGAAACTAATACATGGGTTTTCCTATTTCTACACTCACCATTGAATTTTCAAAAATCTTAGCAAATATTTACATGTACCTGCTTGAATATTCATAAAACATCTCTGAAAAGATAACCAAGAAACTGACAACACTAGTTGCCTTTGGGAAAGGGAAGTGGGTAGCAGCAGAATAAGGGAAGGAGATTTTTTACTATAATACCCTTTTGAATTTTAAACCATGTGATGTATTATCTATTTTTAAAACAAATAAAATAAAAATTTTGAAAATTTATGGCTCAAACAACCTACCTAGCAATCTTCCCCACCTCCCCAGAGATCGCTGCTGATGGAAGCCTGTCCCATTTTTTTCAAACGAAGATGTAAAGTCCTAAAAAGAAGGATCACCCTCTTTCACAGAGAACACCTGGTTCACAGTCATTTCCCTTTTGTACCAAAAACCCAGGAAGGCTAACTGTCTAGTCTTATTCAGAGATATCTTTAGTCATCTGCCTCTCTTTCCAAGCTATTCGCTTAAGGATAAAAAGGTACAACACTGGCAGCTGAAACAATGTTCCTATCCATGATATCCTTAATTACTGACTTAAATGAAGAGCCATTGTCAGATTTCCTCATTAAAAGACATATTTTATGAGCAGATAACTCACACGAATGATTTAAGAAGGACAGATTCATCAGACAGTTTGAGGTTGAATCTAACAAAGTATGCAAAGTTAATTATATAATTTGAAGTGTTGGACAAAATGGGTCCAAGGGTCTTTCAACATCAAAGCGTCTAGTGGAGAAGGATGCAGTGTAACTGGGGCCTTCAGCTAAACTCTCCCGTGAGACAACTCTGTACAATACTGGTGATCAATGCATATTTCATGAATTGAATAAAATTAAAAGCATAAAATGAAGAGCTAGAAGAGACTCTAGAATTCTTAGGCATGTTTCCCCAGCAATGCTCTGAAAATGGGCACTGGGCTGTCTGGGCTGGAATACTGACTTCACTTTAGCCAGGCTTTTTCTATGCCTCAGTTTTCTCATCTGAAAAATACAGTGGATATACTTTCTGCCTCTTAGCGTTGTTGAGTAGGTGAAGTATATGCAGTAGATGCACTTGATACCTTGACCAGATTCCCTTTACAAGGTCAGAGCACCCATCCCCTAGCAGGGGAGAATGTGGATACCCCAGCTGCCTCCGTCTCTGCAGAACTGCCCCGGACTGATGGTAGCCATGCCCTCCAGTAAGTTACCCCACCCCATGGCCCACAAAGACTGACTGATATGCGGGTACAAAAGAGACCCCCTCCTCTCAAGACAGGGATAACTCCAAGGTGTGGTTTGTATTTCAGAGCCTCTCTTTAAGGAAGCAAGACCGCGCGTGTCCTCGCTCACCTTCCCCCACCCCTCTCCTTTCCTGCTTCCCTCCCTCCCTCCCAGGTTCTTCCTGAAGAGCACTCCCCGCAATGCGCCCGACTTCCTGCTTCAGGCTCTGCTTCTAGGGAACCCAACCTAAGAGAGGAGGTAGAGAGCTTCAAAGTTAAGTGTATAAACAGTCAATCCAGTTTCATCGTTATTGCTTAATCATTCAAATTTAGAGCAAGCACAAAAGCAAAGGACCTTTGACATAATCCACCCCCAAAGGCTTACGGAGGAAAGTGGTGATACAAAATCTGAAAAGACAGAAAATTACTTGGGTGAGTCTATTCCCAAACTAAGACTGAGGAGACAAACCAGGAGCCAGAAAGAGATAGACTGGCCCTGCTTAGATTTCTTTTAAAAACTAGAGACCCTGTGGTGAAGGCCTAAAATTAATATTATGCGCTGCCTTGAGATCTGGTGAAATCAGCAGGGTCTCCAATAGCCTAATTGCAAGTGCCTCTCCCTACTCTGCCACAAAGATCCTCTAGCCAAACAACTCTCCTTATCACAGGGCCCAAGAACAGTTCCCTGCAGCCCTCAGAACTATTCAAACAAGCCAATCACATCCTCCTACAGAAGCCAGGGTACACCTCACCCTCTTGATACCATGAAGCCTACCTCTCACAGGCCCTGGTTGTTCGCTCTGCTTCTGAGTATAACTCCCATGTAGCCCTACATGGCACGTGGGATCCTCCTGCCCCAGACTGTGAGTATGTGTGACTAATAAACCATTGTCCATCTCATCTCTCCAGTGGTGGATGCTGTGTGTTCAGCCATCTCTATAACTCCATGGTGGGAAGCCATTCATCACCAGTGGGGTAAAGAGAAGGCAATGAAAACAGACCCTTATTACCAGGGCTTTTAAGACTTCTTAGTTTTTTAACTTCTCCATTGTTTTGTTAAACTTGTCAATTTTCACATATGAAATTGAGAAAAGCCAAGTGTGTGTGTACGTACGTATGTGTCAAAGAAACAAGATTAGGTTGGAAGAAGCTGGAAAACTGTCTTTCTCTGTAGCAAACACAGTAAAGAGGCTGTGTGTGTGGATAAGAGGCAGGGGTGGATGAGGCAGAGCTCGCTTGGGCCAGAGGGAGAGAGGAAGAAACGAACAACTTGCCGAGACAAAGCTGTGTTCTAGGTAGAAGCCTGGCCGCTCCCCATTAGACCAAGGTGCTTCCCATTAGAACAGAAACCAAAAATCAGTGGGAATGGATCAGAGCTCAAAAGTAAAGGAAGTAAAGGTGCTTGGGCAGAAACGAAAAATGAATGAAGAACAGGTGAAATATACATTATTCGTCAAGAACTCCTGACACCGTGGTTCTTATTAATGCAGAATGTGAGGGATGAGGTTTGGTTTCTCTCACTAGTTTTAGCTAAGGTCATCAAAAATTTTGGCTGCCTTTTAAGTACACAGTACCTTGACCTTGATACTCAGCCTAGTTATGAGATCACTGGGGACAAGTTGAAGGAGGTGCCCATTTCTAGAGCCTTACAGGAGAAACCTTTCTGCTAATCCCCAAATCACATCCCTGTGGACTTTTCATTCAATTCAACTCATGATTTAGGCACTAAGCACCTACACTATACAATACCTAATGTACCGTGTTTTTCCATATGTGCACCTATGATAGGAGAGAATCTGCCCTTTTAACAAGCCTAAAGGTGAGTCTTATGTGTCCAAAAATTTGAAAAGTAATACTTGAAAATATGCAAAGGAGAAAAAGGCAGGTGAAGCACTGACATTAAAATACAAGAATGTTCTTTGGAAAAAATGGGTCAGAGGCATTTCTCCAGAGAAGACGTACAGATGGCCAACAGGTACATGAAAAAAATACTCAAAATCACTACCAGTCAAAATCACCTTATACCAGTCAGAATGGCCATGATAAAAAGTCTACAAATGGGGAGTTTCCTGGCAGTCCAATGGTTAGGATTTGGCGCTTTCACTACCGTGGCTCAGTTTCAACGCCTGGTCAGGGAACTAAGATCCCATAAGCTATGCGGCACAGCCAAAAAAAAACAAGTCTACAAATAACAAATGCTGGAGAGGGTGTGGAGAAAAGGGAACCCTCCCACACTGTTGGTGGCAATGTAAATTGGCGCAGTCACTATAGAGAACAGTATGGAGGTTCCCTAGAAAACTAAAAATAGGGTTACCATATGATCCAACCACCCCACTCTTGGGCATATATCTGGAAAAGATAAAGACTCTAATTCGAAAAGATACACGCCCCCCAGTGTCCATAGCAGCACTATTTACAATAGCCAAGACATGGAAACAACCTAAATGGCCACTGACAGATGAATGGATAAAGATGTGGTATATACACGCAATGGAATACTACTCAGCCATAAAAATGAATGAAATAATGCCACTTGCAGCAACATGGATGGACCTAGAGATTATCATACTAAGTGAAGTAAGTCAGACAAAGAAAGGTAAATATCATATGATATCACTTATATGTGGAATCTAAAAAATGATACAAATGAACTTATTTACAAAACAAAAATAGACTCACAGACGTAGAAAACAAACTTAAGGTTACCAAAGGGGAAAGGTGGGGGGAGGGATAAGTTAGGAGTCAGTGATTAACAGATACACACTACTGTATATAAAATAGATAAACAATAAGGACTTACTGTATAGCACAGGGAACTGTATTCGATACCTTGTAATACCCTACAACGGGCAAGAATCTGAAAAAGAATATACATATGTGTGTGTGTGTGTGTGTGTGTGTGTGTGTGTGTATATTATATATACACATATATGTGTGTATATATATATGTACACATGTGTATATATAACTGAATCATTTTGCTGTACACCTGAAACTAATGCAGCATTGTAAATCAAGTATACTTCAATTTAAAAAAATGGGTCAGAAGGAGTTAGTCTTTAAGAAAACAAGATAAAATAAAATGAAATAAAATAAAACAAAATAAAATACAAGATCACATAGATTGAGTCACACTATTAATGGACCAACAGGAAGGACAGAAGCTGTTGAAAAGAGGATGAAGGTAACTGTTCAGCCTCCTGAAAGATAGGGAGGTTAACCTGGGCTTTGAAGGTGAGTAGGATTTAAATTGACATAGAAAGCATTCCACACACCCACACAATAATGGAAGTAAGCATTCAATGCAGCTAGTATTCATTAATTGCTAAAAAAAAAAAATGGCAAACGTCTCAACAAGTACACAGTGGTTGCCATTTTTACTTGGCTGACTCCCTATTTGAGGGAAACAAGTGACCAAAAAACCTATTTAAATACTTAAAGCATAAAAACCACAACTAAGTGGTACCGCACTAATTCTTTATTCATGTGAGATTTGACCGTGTAGCTCAGGCAGTGCCACCGAGGACCTGGTTTCTCACTATGTAGTTTCTTCTCACCCTTCCATGCTGTTGGCACCATCCTCAGGGCTTTCATGCTGATCCCTTGGCTTGCCCCTCACTGCAGCAAAATGGCAGCTCAAGTCCAAACCTCACATCCTCACACCAACTCTTCAGGACAAGAGATGGTCTCCTTCTATAGCCTCTGCCTATCTTTCAGCCCCATCCTGAATCATGTTCTCACTTGCTCTCTGCACCCCAGCTCCATTGGTCTATTTCAAGCTCATCAAATATGCTATTCTTACTTCTATCACAGCACGTGGGCTTCCATGGTGCATTCTTCCTCCTCTTCACCTAGTTCACACACACTCAAATTTCATCTCCCAGCATAAACTTCATGACAAGGTCAGCCCCTGTTATATGCTCTCAATACATAGTGTAGTTCTCCTTCGTGGCAACATATACATATAACCATTTGATTAGTGTTTGTCTTTTCTACAAGAAAGAAACCATGTCTGGTTTGGTTTATCATTGTATCCTCAGCATCAAGCCAGTGTCTGGACAGTGGGCACTTAATACATATTTGTTGATTGGATAGTTGGATGGATGGATGGATGGATGGATGGACTCGGCTTCTAAACACGGCCATGTAACTAATTAGCTACATAACCTTCAGCTTTTTTGAGATTCAGTTCTCTCAACTGTGAAATGAAAAGGTTGGACTAGTTGACCTTTAAGACCCTTTCTGAATTTAAAGTGCTGAACTCATAAAGTGTTACTGGCAAGAGAATTTCTTTAACTGTAAGTATGGTGGAAACAAACTAAAAAATGGTGTTTTGGGTTACTCTGCTATCCTTTTACACTTGTCATTTTTAATCTAATTCTGACTTTGTGTGGGTCTCATGCAGTAGTTAGCAATCTGGAGAAATTGATATCCTACAACTGTTACTGAGCAGCTGGAATTGCCAAATAGCTAATACAAGTTAGAAAAATATATATTGACAGTCTAGGCAGATGTTAAATTAAATGTTATTGAGAACATTTTACACATGTTCCTTTCCCTACCCTATCCCCCCATATTTGCAATATTCAAAGTAAAGGGTGGGGCTTCCCTGGTGGCGCAGTGGTTGAGAGTCCGCCTGCCGATGCAGGGGACACGGGTTCGTGCCCCGGTCTGGGAAGATCCCACATGCCGCGGAGCGGCTGGGCCCATGAGCCATGGCCACTGAGCCTGCGCATCCGGAGCCTGTGCTCCGCAACGGGAGAGGCCACAACAGTGAGAGGCCCACGTACCGCAAAAAAAAAACCAAAAAAAACAAAGTAAAGGGTGGATTCGGTTTGATGCACTGCTAAAAATAAAATTTCCATCTTTGAGTGATGTTTAGTACAGAGCACTATTATCATATTGAAATAGTTTTATCTTGAATTTACAAAATAACCTTGCTGTATCCAAATTCATAGAAATTTGATTAGATCCTAAATATATTTTCATTCAGGGTCCAATTCATATCCATCGATTTCTGCATCTTAAAAGAAAATATAATTCATCTTTTCACTTGACATGCCTATGAAGCACAAGATAACATTTCCTACCTGCTCCCCCATTCAACATCTGGATCTGAACTATAATTTGCCTATAAATAAGAAATGAGAATTTTGATCAGGCAGCTTTGCAATCTGTTCAAAAGAGTCTGGGAATACTTGATTGCATAACAAACCTCCAAGTAAATCAAGTGGTGTTAAGACAGTTTAACTACTATACAATATTTTATTATATTCTATCTCCCCTTAAAAATTTATACTTTCTAATGAAGTGATGCAGCCAGAGTATCGATAAAGAGAAAGCACTATGTGGAAAGGTCCTTGTGAAAAGAAACTCCCCTGTTGAGGAAACCAAGGCCCCGTTGTTCCTCTTCTAAGTGGCTGGGGCAGGAACTGGCTAACTGTTCCCCAAACCCATTTCCGTATCCTCCTTGGCTCCCAGGTAGACTGCATTTCCCAGCCTCCCACGTGACAGATTCCTGGCCAATGGAATGTAGGCAGGAAGTTATACACCCCACTTTTGGGCCTGGCTTATAAAATCCTCCCTTGTAATCCTCCACCCTCTTACCTCCCACATATGAAAGATGGCAGAGCTAGGTATGCCTTGTTTTGTGAACACTGTGTAGGGCAGAGCCTCTCTCCACTGTCTCATACTCTCAACCAAATTATGAGCTAGCTGAAGAGAGACTACATTATAGTATCTGTCATTCTTCTCAGTATCTTAGGCTTCTGAGCACAGCACACTACCAGAAGCCTCCATTAAAAATTTGCTATAGGTGATTATTCCTTTTCCCCCATTTTTTCTTCATTTTAAAGACAGAAGAGTAAAGAAGAGGGGAGATCCTGACATTCCATGACTTTTTTGCCCAAGAACCATCTATCCTTGCATAAATTGGGCCCATAAAATACATTGGCTGCAAGAATGGAGAAAACGTTTAGCTTCTTCAAATGAGTGTATTAGTCCACGTTCTCATAGAAGCATATGCCAAGATAAGATTAAACATACAAGGATTTTACTAGGAGAAATGCCCATGTAAGAAAATGGAGAGTGAGCCAGGAAAGCTAGAGGGTCATGAGACCACGACGCGAGGCTGACCCAGAGTGAAGAAGCGAGAGGGAGAAGGTTGGGCAGAAGTGTGCTGCCATGTAGTCTAAGGAAGGCCATCAGGGAGTCCTCAAGCCAAAGCTGGCCATCGGAGGAATCCCATGTCCCTCCAGAAAAAACCTGCCTTGGTACTTCTGCCACACATCATTGGCTGGGAGCACCCCTTGGGAGGCAAGGCCTTGGCTCAAACTTGGGGATGGATTTCAGAACCCAGCAGCTGGGGCCATCAGTCAGTTATACTCCCCACAGTTCTTCAAAGCACATTGTCATCGCTTCTACAGAGTGTTCTTTTAAAGGTAACATGAGCTTATCCATCTTATCTGTATATCTTTTTGTTTTAATAGATTTTAGTCACTACGAAAACATAAAGGATCAGGACCAGAAAAAACCAGTCTCCATGATGGGCCTTGTCATAAATTTTGTTTTTATCAGTCACCATCAGTCAATCATATAATGCTCCCCCATTGAATAGAGGCTCATTAACCGAGTTAGGATTTATATTCAGCTGCTAGTTATGGGGACTGGAGATTAAAAAAATGGTTTAACCAAGACAGAGGTTTATTTCCCTCTTATATAAAATAAGTCTGTAGTTAAGCAGTGCAGTGATAGTATTGGGTTGGCCACAAAGTTCGTTTGGGTTTTTCTGTACATCTTATGGAAAAACCTGAAAGAACTTTTTGGCCAACCCAATATAATAGCTCTAAAGTATCATCCTGGACCCAGTCACCTACTATATTTCTATTCCTTCATTCTTAGAGTATGATTACCATCCTCAGGTCACTTCATGTTCCAGAATGGATTCTGGGAATCCAATCATCATGTTTGTATTCCAGTTAGGATGGAGGGGAAGAAGTGAAAACAGAAACGGACATACACGCTAGCTACGTGCCCCTTTAAAAAACAAACAAAAGTAACTATTCCTGGGAAGTACCACTGTATGCAGACAATTTCAAGATACAACTCATGGGCAACACTTTGCTACACAGGAGGCTGAGGAATGAATTCTTTAAGCTGTGCAGAAAAATTCCCCAACTCTTTTCATAGAAGAAGGGGTATGAATACTGGGCAGGTATTCTTTTTCCCAGCCATTTCTCGGGTTTGGTTCTGAAAAGAAAGTTTGTTTGTTTGTTTGTTTTCCGGTACGCGGGCCTCTCACTGTTGTGGCCTCTCCCGTTGCGGAGCACGGGCTCCGGACGCGCAGGCTCAGAGGCCATAGCTCACGGGCCCAGCCGCTCCGCGGCATGTGGGATCTTCCCGGACCGGGGCACGAACCCGCGTCCCCTGCATCGGCAGGCGGACTCTCAACCACTGCACCACCAGGGAAGCCCAGAAAGTTTTAATGTAAAAAGGCTGGTGAGGTTTTTCCTCTGCTACTAGATGAATCTATTATATTAATGACAGCCACTGATACAGTTCAATTGCCTTCCATAAATTTGCACATATTGTTTATTGGTTGCCTTGTCCATATAACCTGTTCATTCTGTACTTTCTTTCCTCTCTGAGGAGAAGTAAATTTTCTTTTTTTTCTTTTTTTTCCATTATATTAGAGGCCTTCTAAGCTATCTGCCCACCCCATCAGCTTCCCTCTCTGAGAACTGCTCTCCCAGACAAGAGTGCTTCCTGAGTCGTATTTCTAACTACCTAATGCATCCCTGACCCTTGAATATTGGGTCAGGGATAGAAACTAAACCAAGCTGAACAGACCCATTTCTCTCTTCTGAGAACTGGGATCTGGAATTAAGATCACACCTGTCTCCACTGGACATCTGAATAAAGGAGATGTAAATTTATTTTATTAATTAATTTATTTATAAATTTATTCATTTATTTATTCATTTTTGGCTGTGTTGGGTCTTCGTTGCTGTGCGCAGGCTTTCTCTAGTTGCGGCGAGCAGGGTCTACTCTTCGTTGCGGTGCGCGGGCTTCTCGTTGCAGTGGCTTCTCTTGTTGCGGAGCACGGGCTCTAGGTGCATGGGCTTCAGTAGTTGTGGCTCATGGGCTCTAGAGTGCAGGCTCAGTAGTTGTGGTGCACTGGCTTAGTTGCTCCACGGCACGTGGGATCTTCCCGGACCAGGGCTCGAATCCATGTCCCCTGCATTGGCAGGCGGATTCTTAACCACTGCACCACCAGGGAAATCCCAAGGAGATGTAAATTTATAAATGATAGGGACAGACATCTTCTGCCATGTTTATGGAACAGTCAAGAGAGCCAGTTTGCTGACAGAGGAGAGTAAAGCAGAGATGGCACAGCTCTTACTTTGCTGTAGTTATGTGGATCAATCCCTTCCACAGATATTTTCCCAAATATTACATCCAAGTAGATGAACTGGAAGGACCATAAATAGCTGGTAGCTAGTGTCAGGTGCATTCCAAACTACCTCTATTATTAGGATCTAACAGATATAACCCCAGCCTTTTCTTCTATGGTCCTTCCAATGTGGTACATTGGAACCAGCATGAGATTTGTTGATTTTTTAATGTGTTCCCTGATTCCTATTCCTATCCTTAGTGTATATTTCTTTGAGTAGCTATCTGTTACTTTCTATCAGTAGACTCATCCTGCCTGCGTATGTTATCACAGCTACTAGTGATAAAGATAGTGATAAGGGTTGGGCTTGTTGGATTCAATTTGAGAAACTGAGTTCATTTGGAGTTCTACACTATGCTAGGTCTGGAGAACAAACAGATAAATAAGACATGGACCCTGCCCAGCAATTTATAAGTTGCTATTATAAATGACTCTCAACCAAGTTCTGGTACTGTATTTGCATGTCAAGTCATATCTAGGAAAAGGAGTTAAGATCTCTCAATTGGAAGATGTCCAATAGCTTAGAGGCAGAAAGGGATGATGACTCCACTGATTTCTTGGAAAAACGAAATCCTTTCAAAAGTTTTTCTTTTTCCCCTCTCTGAGCTGATTTTTACCTACACCCCTCTGTTTGTTTGCACTTGGTGTATCGATAGCTCCACTGAGAAGGGGATCAAAAAGAATGCCAAAGCACTTTTTTGATCAAAATGCTATGATACTAGAAATCAACTATAAGAAAAAAACTGCAAAAAACCCAAACATGTGGAGGGTAAATAATATGCTTCTAAGCAACCAATGGCTAACTGAAGAAATCAAAGAGGAGAAGGAGAATAAGATTACACAAGCCTTGTGGCCAAAAAAAAAAAGTAATCATGAGGGGAGGAGAATACAAATGCAGGGTTTTAAAAATTTATTTGAAATTAAGAGATAAGCAACTTAAAACAATCATACACACACGCATGCACACACACACACACACACACACACACACACACACACACACACACATATAGACTGCTATACAAAAACCTCATGGTAACTGCAAACCAAAAATCTGTAATAGATATACACACAAAAACAGAAAAAGGAATCCAAACATAGCGCTAAAGATAGTCATCAAATCACAAGAGAAGAGAGCAAAAGAAGAAGAAAGGGGAAAAAAAGACCTATAAAAACAAATCCAAAACAATTAACAAAATGGCAGTAAGAACATATATATCAATAATTACCTTAAATATAAATGGACTAAATTAAACAACCAAAAGACACAGAGTGGCTGAATGGATACAAAAACATGACTCGTATGTATGCTGCCAACAAGAGACTCACTCAGATCTAGAGACACACACAGACTAAAAGTTAGAGAATGTAAAAAGGTATTCCATGCAAGTGGAAATCAAAAGAAAGTCAGTGTAGCAATAAGTATATCAGACAAAATAGACTTTAAAATAAAGGCTGTTATGAAAAAGGACACTACGTAATGATCAAGGAATCAATCCAAGAAGATCTAACAATTGTAAATATATATGCACCCAACATAGAAACACCTAAATATATGAAGCAAATATTCACAGACATAAAAGAAGTCGACAGTAACACAATGACAGTAGGGGACTTTAACACCCCACTCACATCAATGGACAAATCAGCCAGACATAAAATCAATAAGGAAACTGGCCTTAAATGACATGTTAGACCAGACAAACTTAATTGATATATAGAGCATTCCATCCAAAAGCAGCAGAATACACTCTTTTCAAGTGCACACAGAATATGCTCCAGGATGTTCACATCCTGGATGTCTAGGACCTAGGTCACATGCTAGGTCACAAAACAAGCCTTAGTAAATTTAAGAAAATTGAAATCATGTCAAGCATCTTTTCTGACCAAAATGCTATGAGACTAGAAATCAACTACAAAAAAAAAAACTGCAAAAAACACAAACACATGGAGGCTAAACAATATGCTACTAAACAACCAATGGCTAACAAGAAATCAAAGAGGAAATAAATACCTAGAGACAAATAACAATGAAAACACAATGATCCAAAACCAAAGGGACATAGCAAAAGCAGTTCTAAGAGAGAAGTTTATAGCAATACAATCTTACCTCAGGAAACAAGTAAAATCTCAAATAAACAAGCTAATCTTACACTTAAAGCAACTAGAGAAAGAAGAACAAACAAAACCCAAAGTTAGTAGAAGGAAAGAAATCATAAACATCAGAACAGAAATAAATGAAATAGAGACTAAAAAATAATAGAAAAGATCAATGAAACTAAAAGATGGTTCTCTGAAAAGACAAACAAAATTGACAAACCTTTAGCCAGAATCATCAAGAAAAAATGGGAGAGGGCCCATATCAATAAAATCAAAATGAAAAAGGAAAAGTTACAATCAACACCATAGAAATGCAAAGGATCATAAGAGACTACTATGAACAACTATATGCCAATAAAATGGAAAACCTAGAAGAAATGGACAAACTCTTAGAAAGGTACACTATCCCAAGACTGAACCAGGAAGGAATAAAAATATGAACAGACCAATTACCAGTAATGAGACTGAATCAGTAATTTAAAAACTCCCAGAAAACAAAAGTCCAGGACCAGATGGCTTCACAGGTGAATTCTACCAAACATTTAGAGAAGAGTTAAGACCCATCATTCTCGAACTATTCCAAAAAACTGCAAAGGAAGGAACACTTCCCAACTCATTCTATGAGGCCAACATCACCCTGATACCAAAACCAGACAAAGATAGCACACAAAAAAGAAAATCACAGGCCAATATCACTGATGAACATGGACACAAAAATCCTCAATAAAATATTAGTAACCCAAATCCAACAATACATTAAAAGGATCATACACCATGATGAAGTAGGATTTATCCCAGGGATGCAAGGGGTTTTTAATATCTGCAAATTAATCAACGTGATATACCACATTAACAAATTGAAGAATAAAAAACATATGATCATCTTGATAGATGCAGAAAAAGCTTTTGACAAAATTCAACATCCATTTATGATAAAAACTCTCCAGAAAGTGGACATAATGGGAATATACCTCAACATAATGAAGGCCATATATGACAAACCCACTGCTAACATCATACTCAATGGTGAAAAGCTGAAAGCATTCCACTTAAGACCAGGAACAAGACAAAAGTACCCACTCTCACCACTTTTACTCAACATAGTTTTGGAAGTCCTAGCCACAGCAATCAGAGAAGAAAAAGAAATAAAAGGAATCCAAATTGGAAAGAAAGAAGTAAAACTGTCATTGTTAGCAGATGATATGATACTATAAATAGAAAATCCTAAAGATGCTACCAGAAAACTACTAGAGTTCATCAGTTAATTTGGTAAAGTTGCAAGATACAAAATTAACATACAGAAATCTGTTGCATTTCTATACCCTAACAATGAAATATCAGAAAGAGAAATTAAGGAAACAATCACATTTACCATCAGATCAAAAAGAATAAAATACCTAGGAATAAACCTACCTAAAGAGGCAAAAGACCTGTACTCTGAAAACTATAAGACACTGATGAAAGAAATTGAACTCTACACAGATGGAAAGAAACCGTGTTCTTGGGTTGGAAGAATCAATATTGTTAAAACGACCATACTACCCAAAGCAATCTACAGATGCAATGCAATCCCTTTCAAAGTACCAATGGTATTTTTCACAGAATTAGAACAAAAAACTTTACAATTTGTATGGAAACACATAAGACCCCGAATAGCCAAAGCAATCTTGAGAAAGAAAAACAGAGCTAAAGGAATGGGGCTCCCTGACTTCAGACTATACTACAAAGCTACAGTCATCAAAACAGTATGCTACTGGCACAGAAACAGAAATATAGATCAATGGAACAGGATAGAAAGTCCAGAGATAAAGCCACACACCTATGGTCAACTAATCTATGACAAAGGAGGCAAGAATATACAATGGAGAAAAGATAGTCTCTTCAATAAGTGGTGCTGGGAAAACTGGACAGCCACACATAAAAGAATGAAATTAGAACATTCTCTAACACCATATGCAAAAATAAACTCAAAATGGATTAAAGAAAAAAAAATGGATTAAAGACCTAAATGTAAGGCTGGACACTATAAAACTCTCAGAGGAAAACATAGGCAGAACGCTCTTTGACATAAATCACAGCAAGATCTTTTTTGATCCACCTCCTAGAGTAATGACAATAAAAACAAAAATAAACAAATGGGATCTAAATAAACTTAAAAGCTTTTGCACAGCAAAGGACACCATAATCAAACAAAAAGACAACCTACAGAATGGGAGAAAATATTTGCAAATGATGTGACTAACAAGGGATTAATTTCCAAAATATACAAACAGCTCATGCAGCTCAATATCAAAAATAATAGTAATAATAATAAAAAATAAACCCAATCAAAAAATGGGCAGAAGTTCTAAATAGACATTTCTCCAAAGAAGACATACAGATGGCCAACAGGCACATGAAAAGATGCTCAACATCACTAATTATTAGAGAAATGCAAACTGAAACTATCGATACAATGAGGTACCACCTCACACCAGTCAGAATGGCCATCATCAAAAAGTCTACAAATAGGGATTCCCTGGTGGCGCAGTGGTTGGGAGTCTGCCTGCCGATGCAGGGGACGCGGGTTCGTGCCCTGGTCCGGGAGGATCCCACATGCTGCGGAGTGGCTGGGCCCGTGAGCCATGGCCGCTGAGCCTGCGCGTCCGGAGCCTGTGCTCCGCAACGGAAGAGGTCACAGCAGTGAGAGGTCCGTGTACCGCAAAAAATAAAAAATAAATAAGCATGTGGGGCTTCCCTGGTGGCGCAGTGGTCAACAATCCGCCTGCCAATGCAGGGGACACGGGTTCGTGCCCCGGTCTGGGAAGATCCCATATGCCGCGGAGCGGCTGGTTCCGTGAGCCATGGCAGCTGAGCCTGCGCATCCGGAGCCTGTGCTCCGCAACGGGAGAGGCCACAACAGAGAGGCCCGAGTACTGCCAAAAAAAAAAAAAAAAAAAGGAGAACACAGGATAATCAAGATCAGGAGCATCATCTTTTATTCTTTGATGCAAAAGGCAGATGCTTTATGAATACAATTATCAGTGAAGGCCAATGTTATGTCTCTAACAAGGAACTGCAGGAGCATTCACCTGAGCAATGCTTCTTTGTGGCAAATGAGAGCTGGAACTACATACAAACTCCCAAGTGGGACAGAACCAGAGGCATGCCCTTGTTCAGAGTTGCACATAGGTCCATCCCAGCCTAGAGGTTGGTTTTCAAGAGTTTCTGGCACCGGATTTAATTTTCACACCTCCTTTTCTTACCAGTACTTGGAAGTACTGGTCAAACACACCCTATCCCCAATGGAAGGCTTCCCTGGTGAACACTGCTCCCTTCTACTCCCTCAAATGACAGAACGATCCCATCACTCCTTGCACTGTTGTCACAGCTCCCATGGCACCCTGACTCACTCCAGAGAAATTATAAAACCATATGGAAATCAAACCCAATATAATTCTGCATCTGGAAGAGTTTGGGGAATACCTTCCCAAGCCTGTAGTTTTATACTAACTTTTTAAGTGAACCTAAGCATTTTGGAGACTTTATTTTTTAAATACAACATTAAATTAACATATTAAATGTTATGCATATATTCTATAGAAAGGTGGGAATAGTAAAAAGAGGAGAGAGAGCTAGAATTAAAAACCAGTGGCTTGGACTTCCCTGGTGGCACAGTGGTTAAGAATCCACCTGCCAATGCAGGGGACATGGGTTCGAGCCCTGGTCTGGGAAGATCCCACATGCCGCAGAGCAACTAAGCCCATGTGCCACAACTACTGAGCCTGTGCTCCACAGCCCGCAAGCCACAACTACTGAGCCCACGTGTCACAACTATTGCAGCCTGCGCACCTAGAGCCCAAGCTCCGCAACAAGAGAAGCCACCACAATGAGAAGCCCACACACCACAACGAAAAGTAGCCCCCGCTTGCTGCAACTAGAGAAAGCTCGCGCGCAGCAATGAAGACCCAACTCAGCCAAAAGTAAATAAATAAATTTATAAAAAAGAAAACATTAAGCTAAGTGAAAAAAGCCAGTCACAAAAACACAAACAAAAAAAAACAGTGCCTTTAACATGTATTTTAACAACATGAATAATTTAAATCTGCCTCCTGGCATCAGAAAAGACATTCTGAAATATTTTCCAGAGATGAATTTTGGTTTTTTGAAATTTAGTGATAGGATGGGCTTTAGCTATACTCAAATGGATTATTATAAATGAAGTATGGTTAACATAGGGGATACTAGAACCCCAGAGGAAAGAAAATATTCAAGAGAAATATGCATTTTATTACAATTCAGAAGCTTAAAGAAACAATTTTTTTGTTATACTTAAAATGCCTATGGTGTACTATATTACAAATGAGGAAATAGAGTGTGAAATTAAGTGAATTGCTGAGTGGTCAACCAGTTTAAGTACATCAAATGGCATATTCACTAAACTGGTTATATCATGTTACTTATTCTAGATAGACCCATCATGGGATACATACACTTTGAAAACAACCCTGAAGAGTGTAAAGCTATTGATATGTTGATGAATGCTTTCTGCAGATATTCTCCCAAATGGTATATCCGAGTAAATGACCGTAGATAGTTGGACCCAGTGTCAGGTGCTTTCCTAACTACCCTTTTATTATCATAACCTGACAGATACAATCTCAAACATTTCCCTCTCTGGTCCTTCCATATGGCATATGGAAATCAGCATGCAATTTGGTGATTTTTTTTTTTTTATCCCCATCCCCACCCCCAGCCCCAGTGCATATTCCCAAGTGTTTGTTTCCTTGTTCATTTATGCATTTGTTTGCCAATCTGTGAGCAACCTGAGATCAGTAGTTCATCTCAGTCAGCATCCTCACTGCCAGAGACATGATAAGCTTCTAGCAAATGTTTGATGACAGCAAAATTATGAATCAGTCACTTATCAGTGGTGGGATCTTGGGCAGTAAATGGAAATCTCTGAGGCTCAAGTCTCCTCATCTAAAAAAGTGGGGATTAATAATAATACTTGCTTACATTAGAGTTATTTTAAGAAACAAATGAGATTGTTAGACTATTTGGCTTTTATTGCATTGTCATCATCATTATTTTTGCCATTATTATTCTCATGATGAATTTTCAACCTTTATCCAAGAAGAGAGATTGACTCAGTCCTCTCAAAGTATATGACTAAATTTGAACTTGAAAGATGGAGCCTGACTCATGAGAAGAGGATAATAATGGGCACTATGTTTTCATTGGAAAATCTGAGTTAGCAGCAAGAATCCTGTTTGTTAAAATTCAGATGCAGATAAATAATGAGTAAGGTTCAGGAATAATTGCAGAGTATCCATGGTTACAGAAAATGCTGTCAACACCCATTGTTCTATATATACCTTGGGAGACATGTCACCACATTTCTATAAATAGAGTAGAAATTGATTCATTTCAACCTTGATCATGTGCAAGGCTCCAATCTTCTCAGGAATAAAGGAACTAGACTTGATGTAATGGGGGAATATGTAGTTTAATGGGTGTAATGGGCCATATGTCTGAGGAAGGTCAACAGAGCAAAGAAGAAAGAAAGTTTATGAGAGCAAATGGGGCTTCTGAGTCTCCAGCAGGCGACTCCTTGGGGGAAGAATGACCCTGAGAACCTGAACAACCTCAAGCTACTTAAGAGTTTCTCCTGACCACTCATTCAGTTTTAAATACAAAACAAAAAGCCGACTGGAAGATTTCTAATTAAACATGACAGGAAAAGTGATCTTTTAGAAAGGCCATAAGGCCAGAAAGAATGAAAGAGTGGATGACAGCAAATGAGAGACGGCCATAAAATTTTAAAAGCTGGAAAGCAGATGGCTAAGTGGTAAACGACTTAGCATAAACGTAAAATTCGAGTATCTATAAGGATTCAGGGTCAGATAGCAGTATCAACAGAAAAACCAATTTGAGCTGCAGAATCCCAGGAATGCTTAGAAATTGGCAGCACCAAGTACTTCTGAAGGTTGAGTGGCAAAAGGCTAAAACATAACCATAGCCGAGGGCACTAGTACTGAACTAAAAACAGAGGAATTAGTGATATCCTCCCAACCTGCCTCCTACTTGGCTCTGAGAACACCATCAGCTGCTCACTTACTTCCCAGATAAAGAGAATGATCCCTGAGAAATACTAACATGTTTAGCATTTGGTTAGTTACAGATGCTAACATTTGGGGGTCTCCTATGAAACATTCAGGCCTCCTCTTTGTCAAGCCCCACCAATGTACAGTTTCCACTAAACTAAACTTTTTAGTGTTTTACTCTTAGACAGACTACCAAGAATTCCTATTTAAAGAAATTTTCTAACATGACAGACAATGAATATATGGAAAAAAGGAAACCAGAGAAAACAGAAACAATGCAGAGAGCAGAAGAAAACTAAACCTCACTATAAGTAGTATCTTCAAATGATAAAAGACTGCATCATCCAAGAAACAAGGACAAAATACTATACAGTAAAGAAGCAATCCAAGAAGAAATAAAGAGCTCTTGAAAATTAAAATATAACAGAAAATAAATCAATAGAGGAGTGACAAGAGAAAGTTGAAGAGGGACTTCCCTGGTGGCGCAGTGGTTAAGAATCCGCCTGCCAATGCAGGGCACACGGGTTTGAGCCCTGGTCCAGGAAGATCCCACATGCCGCAGAGCAACTAAGCCCATGTGCCACAACTACTGAGCCTACGTTCTAGAGCCTGCAAGCCACAACTACTGAGCCCGTGTGGCACAACTACTGCAGCCTGCATGCCTAGAGCCTGTGCTCTGCAACAAAGAGAAGCCACTGCAATGAGAAGCTCACATAATACAACAAAGAGCAGCCCTCACTCGCCGCAAATAGAGAAAGCCCGCGTGCAGCAATGAAGAGCCAACGCAGCCAATAAATAAATAAATAAAAAGATAAAGTTGAAGAAATTTTATAGAAAGTTGAATGGACAGAAAAAGAAAGAAATGGAACATACCAGAAAAAGGATAAGAAAATCAGAGGATCAATCAAGGAGGTCCAAGATTGAATTATAAGAGTTCTAGAAAGAAAGACAAGAAAATGGAGAGGAGAAAAAAAAATCAAAAAAATAATTTAAATTTCCCAGAACAGAATAAGGGGCCAAGCTAGCACCATGCCCTTGCTAAGGTATTATTGTAAAATTTCAGATCACTGGGTATATGAGGAAGATTCTAAAATCTTCCAGAGAGCAAAAATAGCTCACAGGTAAAAGCTAAAGAAGTAGACTAGCTAGAAGAAAATGGAGCAATGCTATTAAAATTCTTTTAAAAAATAGTTTCTATATAGAACTCTAAACACAATCATATTATCAATATGTTTTGAGAGTAGTTTAAAAATATTTTCAGGGGCTTCCCTGGTGGCGCAGTGGTTGAGAGTACGCCTGCCGATGCAGGGGACACGGGTTCGCGCCCCGATCCGGGAAGATCCCACATGCCGCGGAGTGGCTGGGCCTGCGTGTCCGGAGCCTGTGCTCCGCAACGGGAGAAGCCACGGCAGTGAGAGGCCCGCGTACCGCAAAAAACAAACAAACAAACAAAATATATATATTTTTTCAGACATGTAATGTCTCAAAAACATGCAAGGTCTAAAAAACCTCAGGAAGCTACTGGAGTGCTGTGATCTTGTGATTTATAATAAGAAATATATATTTGCTCTTCCTCCAGGTCCTGTCACAGAGCTCCTAAAACCCTTGGAATTTCCTGTGTTGAGAGGGATAATGGTGTCTTTTGTTATGTTAATGAGGAGACTTTTGCCAGTGGAGCCAACCTTGTGATTAGAGGGTTGCAACTTTCAGCCCCACCCCACCCCAAACCACCCCCACCTCTGGGAGGGGTGAAGGGCTGGAGATTGAACTCAATCACCAGTGGCCAATGATTTAATCAGTCATGCCTAATGGAGCCTCCATAACAACCTAAAAGGACAGGGTTCAGAGAGCTTCTGGGTTGGTGAGCACGTGGAGAATGGGGAGAGAGAGCGAGCTCAAAGAGCATGGAAGTTCAGAGAGCATGGAACTTCCACACACCCCCTTTCCCCATGCCTTGCCCTCTACATCTCTTTCATCTGGTTGTTCCTAAATTAGATCCTTTTATAATAAACCTGTAATCTAGTAAGTAAACTGTTTCTCTAAGTTCTGTGAGCCACTCTAGCAAGTTAATCGAATACAAGTAGGGGGTCGTTGGAATCAACAATCTACTAGAGTCAGTAGGTCAGAAACCCAGGTGATACCTGGACTTGCGATTGGCCTCTGAAGTGTGGGGTGGCGGGGTTGGGGGGGACACCAGTCTTGTAGGACTGAACCCTTAACCTGTGGGATCTGATGGCATCTCTGGGTAGATAGTGTCAAAATTGAGTTGAATTGTAGGACACCCAGCTGGTACTGGAGAACTGCTTGGTGCTGTGGAACCACAACCCCCAACCCCACCCACTACCACTACCATTGGAATTGGTACCTGAATCATTAGATGTGCTCCACCAAAATGAGGTAGTAAACTAAGACAGAAGATAAAGGATCAAGTAAAGGAATCAAAGAGAGGAGAGATGATAATTCTCTTTCACCAGGATGAGGGTGAAGGGAACCACACAGCTAAGAAGTGAACCCAGAGAACCACTGATTCACATTGGAGAAAGTGGATGGAGGGCTCCAATAAGGATAACTCCAAACACAAAATGAAGCAGTAGATTACCACCAATGTTTGATGTAGTCAAAGGGGAATGATGCTTCTGGAAGAGTGTTTGGGGATGAATTAGAGAAAGGTATATATAGAAAAAATATAGGCCCAAAATGATACAATTATTGGGACTTCCCTGGTGGCGCAGTGGTTAAGAATCTACCTGCCAGTGCAGAGGACACAGGTTCAGTCCCTGGTCCGGGAAGATCCCACATGCAGCGGAGCAACTAAGCCCATGCGCCACAACTACTGAGCCCTTGTGCCACAACTACTGAAGCCCATGCGCTTAAAGCTTGTGCTCTGCAACAAGAGAAGCACCGCAATAGGAAGCACACGTACTACAAGGAAGAGTAGCCCCCACTCGCTGCAACTAGAGAAAGCCCGTGTGCAGCAGTGAAGACCCAACACAGCCCAAAATAAGTAAATAAAATAAATTTATGGAAAAAAAATGATACAATTATTAGCTCCAGAGAAAACAAGTTTTCCAAGAAAAGAAACGTAGTAATTGTATACTACCTTTACAATGTATACTATTTATGCATAATAGTTACAAAATCACAACATGAATACTGAATTCTGATCTAATTTTTTAAAATTTGGTATAACCGTACTGTAGGATGGGATAGGGTAAGCATGTGTGTTCTGGAACTCAGTGTGACATAGGAAGGGGAGGTAAGAGAGTTAAATCCTCAGCCTCAGTAGTAAGAAATCAATTAATAACATTGAATTAGAAAAAATTAGAAATATCAGTGTTGATTTAAAATAAGGAGATAAATTCCAGAAAAAAATAGTTAATGCAATCAAAAGTGGTTGACTCTTAAAAGTGGGTAACAGGGATGCAAAAAGGTGGGAAAAGAGATTGTTCATTTTCTTTGAAAACCTTGTAGAACCATATGAATTTGTAGAATCATATAATAAAAATGAATTTAAAAAAAAATTACTGCTGTACATCTTTTATTTCCCCCTCAGATCTACTCTTTGTCCTGCTCCTTTCATTGAGTATCCTGGGAATTTGACTCATGTGGACCACACCAACAGTCTTAGTTGAATTGGCTATACAGCAGAGGTTGGAGTGAGAGAGAAAGACTTATTTTCACAACTCCAGTTGGGTGGTCCATAAAGCTCTCTCTCCTCTTGCCCTCCAGACCTAATGGCGATAATAATTCTAATGATCTGTCCTCAGGTACTGCACTCTCCCTTACGATTTCCCTCCATTCTACCCACATCTTTAGAAATAGTCTCTTCATTAGAATTCTCTTTAAATTACATCATTTGAACGTGTCATGTACTTCCTCCCAGGACCCTGACTAACACAGAGCTTTAGCTACATCTGCATCTAGATTGACTAGAAAATAGATGATAATATTTTCTTAACTTTTAATAACAATAATAATTTATTATAACAATAACAATGTAAATAACACATACACACCTTCCTTCATTATAAATCTCTGGAATCATGGGGTTTTTTAAGGGTAGTTACAGGTTCACAGCAAGTTTGAGAAGGAACAGAGATTTCCCATATTCCCCTGCCTTCCACACATGCACAGCCTCCCCCATTTTCAACACCCCCACCCGAGTTCATCACTTGTACATTTGTGACAAGTGATGAACCTATGTTGACATATCATAATCACCCAAAGTCCATAGTTTACATTACGGTTCACTCTTGGTGTTGTATATTCTTTGGGTTTGGACAAATGTATAATGACATGTACTCATCATTATGGTATCATACTGAGTATTTTCACTGCCCTAAAAATCCTGTGCTCTGCCTATTCATCCCTCCCTTACCCTGCCACCAACACCTGGCAGCCACTGATCTTTTTACTGTCTCCATAGTTTTGCCTTTTCAAGAATGTCACATAATTGGAATCATATAGTGTATAGTTCGTGTTGTTTCGAGGTCTTTTGTTCTAGTTACATACTCATAGAAAAATTAGAAAATAAAAAAATTAATCACCATAATTCCACAAGCCTGAGTCAATCGATATTGATATTTTGGTGTGGAAACCTAGAGCAAAGTAATAATTAGGCACTCCTTCAAATGGATATTCTTTAGTGATGCTCAGTGTTTATATAGAGAGGCAGTGTAGGGGAATGGCAGAGCATTAGGATGCTTGCTAGTTCCAGCCTCTCTTAATATTCCCAGTAATGCAAGTCCAGTCCCCAAATTCTACACTTCACTCAGCTCTACTCTGAGTTCACCATCTTCACCTCCAAGCAACTTTGCAAAGTGTTCCTTCCGATCATGCACAGTGCTGTGTGTAAGAGAAGTTCTGTCAGTATTCCATCTTGGCAACATTTCCGACGATGTTTTAGTGCTCCAGTGATCTTTTACCCACCCCACTTCTTAGCCATTGGTACCCTGGGATAATGTCCATGCCTTTTTTTCCGCTTTGGCACCAAACTAAGCATGGTAGCAAGAGATCATTTCAACGTTGTCAGCAGCAGTGAAGGCAAACTAAAACACGATCTCCACTTTTCCAGCTAAAATGTCAGCTTATCTTGTTTTACAGTCACCTCCACAAAAGTTTCTCTGTGAAGGGTTCACAAAGAGATATTAATTTTGATCCACAGCTGATGTAAGGGGGAAAAATCAGTGTTTATATATAAATACTTTTAACTTGGATGGGTGAGATGGACTATAGATTAATGAAGCTCATCAACAGAACGCCCTCACTCATCTCCCTGTGAGGGGGGGGGAAACTTGTGTAATCGAGGAGTCAAACTCACTGCTGTTTAACTTTATACTGTTATTGCTAAAAGCACAGGAGCAATGGTGACATCTTGTGTCAGGTTAAAAACTAACAGGATCTTAATTCCTTGTGGTGTCTACTGGGAGTACTTCAGAAGAGTCCCGACTAACACTCATGTGTATCTGCTCATTTTAGCTGCTGACCAAATAATAAAACAGGGGCATTGGTTTTTCAGGTGCAGAGATTACATCTTCAGGAATGATGGGGAAAACTCCACTTGGCATTTGACTGATCTAACTGCCACCTTAAGAACAAAGCAACCAGGAGTGCCAGCCTAGTTCTTCAACTCAGCCCTTACACGTTGCCAGGATATCCTTGTAAAACACATGGGCTCTGGGCCCATCCACCATCATTCTGAAGCAGCCAGAGGAGAGCTGTGGAGCTCTGTAATGATTGCAATTAGTTATCTTACTGCTTCGAGCATTTTCTTCATTTCTTTGGCAAGCCTTTGAATGTCACATGACATGACTGGAACCTCTGGAGCCCAATAGATGCCATATCAAACACTGCTGGCAGCAGATGCCTGGGAAGCCAAATCTTTTTGTTTCGTGTGCTCTTTATGAGAGCAGTGGTTCTTAACCGTGGCCATACAAAATCACCTGGGGAGCTTATACAAATATCAATACCTGGATCCATTCCAGACCAATGAAATTAGAATTTCTGGGAGTTGAAGGCAGACATTTTTGAAAAGCCCCCAAGGTGATATTAGCATGCAGCTCTCACCTGGCTCTCCTGCCCTGTTAAACCAGCCACCACACTGTGAAGAAGCCCATGTCACATGGAGAGGCCATATGCATCCTTGTGTTTAAAGATCTAGGCCTTAGTGTAAATCTCTGGTTATTTTTTCTTAGAAAACAGAAGACAACAACAAAAACTTCTTAGAATTACTGAGTCAGAGAGCATCCTTTAAAATACATATACTGATTACAAATCATTTAATTTTTAAATTTTCATAATTAAAATAATTTAATTATTTACTTTGAAAAATTTGTTGCCAAATAACTTTCCAGGAAGGTAGGTCTTTCCTCAGAATAGTCCTCTGTTCTTGCCATCTTCAATCCCTCTCCTCCCATTCTCCCTTAAATTCACATCAGTTATGCCTTTGACCCCATCACTCCACTGAAGCTGCTCTCCATAGTTCCAAGTTCACTAGTGATCTTCACATTGTTGAATTTATGGCTAAGTCTTCTCTTACTCTGACCTAGAAGCAACGTTTTGCACAGTGTATAATCCCTTCCTGATACACATTTCTTCACTTGGTCGCCAGGTCCCACCCTCTTTTCGTTTTCTCATCTCACTGGTTGGATCTTCTCAGTCTCTTTGCTGGGTTTTTCTTCTTTCCCTGTAATGCTCCAGGGCCCAATTCTGGCTCCTTTCTTTCTTTATCTGCCACTCCCTGTATGATCTCAGCCTGTCTCAAGGCTTTAAATTCTACAAAATGCCTTTAACTCCTCCAAATATATCTCCAGCCCATACTTCTATCCAAACTCCAAGCATCTACATCTGACTGTGTACATCTCAAACTCAACATTTCCAAATCTTTTCCCCCCAAACCTTCTCTACCAGCAGCCTTCCCATCTCAGGTAATGGCAGTACACGTTTCAACTGCTCAGGCAAAAAATCTTGACACATTCTCAAGTCCCCTCATTTTCTGTCATTCCATATCCAATTCCTCAAGAAATCCTGATGGCTTTACCTTAAAAATATATCCACAATCTGATCTCCTCTTAACACCTCACTGGTACCACCCTGGTCCAAGCACCTGGCCTTTTGCCTGGCTAACTATAATACCCTCCAACAGGTTTCCCTGCCTAAACTTGTCCCTGCCACACATACACTCTAGCAGTCAGAGGGATGGGAACTTCTGTAACATGTGAGGGGGAGCAGAATACACGACCACCAAATATGCCTCTTTGGCATGTGAATTATTTTGTTGCAATTGATGGGATATAAGCCTCAACTGCCCAACTTGCTGTTGGGTCTCATATCTTTGGAGGTCCCACACATATGAAATTAAAATGTTTTCCTGTTAATTTGTCTTATGTCAATTAAATTGTTATGCCAGCCAAAGAACCTAGAAGGGAAGAAGGGAGAATTTTTCCACCCCTACAGATGTCAGATCATGTTGCTTTCTCTGCTCAAAATTCTCCAGTGACTCCCCTTTTCCTCCCACATCCACTGTCCCTTTTCCTGCTCCACATTTTTTTCTGTTGCTAGTGTCACTTCCTAACATGCTGTTTGGTTTTTCTACTTATTCTCTCTTTTGTTTATTGTCTGTCTCTCCCCACTAGCATATAAACTCCATTGGGGCAGGATCTCTGTTTTCGTCACTCATATATCCCAAGCACCTAGAAGACTACCTGGAACAATGAAGGCATTCACGGCATGTCTGTTGAATAAACAAATGAATGAATGAAGGCTATTACTCTTTATCTTGAGACCGCTGTGATCTATATGGGCATGTAGACAAGGTTTGTCTACCTGGCCCTCTGCTTCTTCATGCAAGGTGTATCATCCTCTAGTTTCTCTTCAGTTGTTCAGATATCCTCCACTCAGGACTCCTTTCTCTCACAGAGGTCTAGACTCCAAGATTAGGCCTTGTTCTTCTCCTGACCCCATTCTGTCAGTCTCCTTCCTTCCATCTATGAATATTAGCAAGTAGTCAGCAGTCAAGCTTCCAATTCAAGTCATTCCAGTTAAACTAATTCATGAAGGTCTTTGTGCCTTCTTGTTCCCTTCTCCAAGTCCCCTCTCTGAGAGCCCAGGCTGAGGATGAGCCTAAATGTTAGCTAAATTCGCTAAATTCGCTGTATCCTTTAGTTCTTTAACATTATAATATGTTACTCCCTAGAATATTTGTATTTCAAAGATAAACGCTCCAAGAAGGCAATGCTTACTTGTTGACTAACTCATACGGTATCCTAAGCCTCCATTATTCAAGATTTGGAACATGAAAAAAAATGATTTTTGCAATAAGAAAAGACAAAGAGAGGTAGGTAGTCCTTTTGAGACAGGAGGGAGGGGGACAGGGCACAACCTTTGAAAAGAATGACATAGCCATTGAGGATATGACAAAAACTGGTTAGAACCAATTAGGCCCAAGCTGGAGGACTTCCTGTACACTTTGAGCCTCATTATATGCTCATTGTAATACATTAGCATATGCTAAATGACACACCCGCAGGTGCCATGACAGTTCCAAGGCTGACTATAAAGGGCAAAAAAGTGGGTGGTGGCCCAATCCCTGGAAATCCCCACCCCTTCTCCGAAATAGTTGGAATAATCTTCCCACTCGTTAGCCTATGAAATTACCCAGCCCATAAAAACTAACCACCTGTAAAACCGATAGCTAGTGGGAAGCAGCCACATAGCACAGGGAGATCAGCTTTGTGACCACCTAGAGGGGTGGGATAGGGAAGGTGGGAGGGAGACACAAGAGGGAAGAGATAGGGGAATATATGTATATGTATAGCTGATTCACTTGGTTATAAAGCAGAAACTAACACACCACTGTAAAGCAATTATACTCCAATAAAGATGTTTAAAAAAAACCCAAAAAACTAACCACCACACACCTCTGGTGCTCTCACCTTCTGAGACTGATTGCATTCTGTCTATGGAATGTGTATCTCCCAGGGCCTCTCACCTTCTGAGATGGCCCTCACTCTGTCTATGGAGTGTGTATCTCCCTAAATAAACTGGCTTTCCCATTTAGTTCTTGGGGCAGAGCCCCCTTATCTGCCCACTTGTATCCCTCACAAGCGTTCTATATTAATAAATCTACTTCTTGCCTATCACTTTGCCTCTTGCTGAGACATAAAGAACCAGAGCTTCAGTAAGTCCTGACACCGGGTGAGTGATTTTAATTTAAAGACAGTGGGTTCAACTCCCAATCTGAATTTTGGCTGGGTTGGAATCCCAGCCCGTGGGTTTAAGTTCCAATCCAAGTTTTGGCTGGGTTCGGGTCCCATCTGAGGTGCGATTGGGTTCGAGTCCCAATCTGAGACCAGGTGTGCGGTTTCACTTTCATTTATTGATTCATTCATCAAATATTGATTAGCAACTATTATGTACAGTCACTGTGCTAGGCACTGGGGACAGAGTGGAGAACAAGACAGACCAGGTCACACTCCCTTTGGAGCTCCAGTCCAATACCTGGATTTAAATGCTTTATGCAATGGCTTTAACATTATTAACTAATTAACATTAATTCACATTAAATAACTTACATTTTTCTTCAGCGGAAAATGCATAATCTCCTTAATTATTAGAAACCACCGTGATGGGTTTTTGCTTCTTTGCCAGTCAAACAAAGCACAAAGGAATCTTATGCTACTAATGAACGGACTGTTAAAATAACCCACGAGATAGGTTTGGGAAGAAAAAGCTGATATCCTAAGCAAAGCCAAAACATTATATTACCATCAAGTCAACAAAGGACCTCGCTATTCTTCTGTTCTGAGCCAGAACCATCCACTAAAGGATTAGAAATGGCACAAACCCAAACTGACCTCTTTCTATTCCATCTGTGTCATTTTTTTAGGCTAAGATCACAAGTCCCATTGGTCAGGCTGTGAGCCTCCTCTGTTCTTTGTTTTATAATGTGATGATTGGGCCTTTCACACGTCTTACCTGACATAATCAGTGAGCCATCATGTGAGGAAAGCATTGCGATCTCCACCTGGGGATTGGGAGAACAAAGTAATTAGCACAAGACTACCCCTGCTACAAGTGCTGATGCCAGTATTTTAAAACCCAAATCTGTCTGCCTCTTGAGCTTATTTTATTTTCACTGTGACAAAATGTCCCAGATCATAAGTTTTGTGAAATTGAAATAAATATCTTTCTAGTTCTGGTGTCAGAATGGAAGGGACTCTTCTCTGTTCAGACAAGAACCAAGAGGGGACTTAACTGGTTCTTGAAGTTAACAGCAGTGGAAATAAGCATCAGTGACAACAGAGCATGGGCAAATCATTTATATTTTTTCCTGCATCTAAGTTTCTTTAGGTGATAAATGGGAATAATAAAATAGAAAAAGCTCGAAGGAACACTATACAAATCAATCTAGTGTTTATGACAATTTGACAAAAGAACACTAAAAATTCTTATTATTATATTTCTCATCTATGTTAACAAGACTATTATTAAAAAAGAAAACACCTGGAAACAGTAAACAACCAAAATGTTCATAGATAGTACTATGGATAAATGAACTGTGGTATGCTCAGCAAATGGAATATAGGAACAGTAGTAAAAATGAATGAACTTCAGCTACAGACAACAACATGGATGAAATGATGAATGTTAAAAACTTGAGAGAAAAAACACTACATATGTTATGATGCCATTTTGATACAGCTCAAAAACAAGCAAAACTAAACAAATTGTTTAGGAATGCATCTATATATGGTAAAAGTGTTTTGTTTTTAATGAATGGGAATGCAAAATTTAGAAGAGCAGTTATTTTTGCAGGAGAAGTAGAAATCAATGGAGGAGAGCCCAGATATTAATGTTCTAGGCCCTGTGTGTCTATATTTTAATATTTTTCACAACTTACATATATATTATATATTACATTTATTATTTTTGCATACATAAAATATTATGTAATACAAATTTAAGTTAAAAATATATTTTCTGTCATAATATTGTGAAACCAATTTTTTTTTAATTTTTAAAAAAATTTATTTTATTTTTGGCTGTGTTGGGTCTTCGTTGCTGCGCACGGGCTTTTCTCTGGTTGCAGGGAGCGGGGGCTACTCTTCTTTGTGGTGTGCGGGCTTCTCATTGCGGTGGCGTCTCTTGTTGCAGAGCACAGGCTCTAGGCACGCAGGCTTCAGTAGTTGTGGCACACGGGCTCAGTAGTTGTGGCTCGCGGGCTCTAGAGTGCAGGCTCAGTAGTTGTGGCACACAGGCTTAGTTGCTCTGCGGCATGTGGGATCTTCCCGGACCAGGGCTCGAACCCGTGTCCCCTGCTGATTCTTAACCACTGCGCCACCAGGGAAGCCCTGAAATTAATTCTTAAAAGATCTTAAGACCAATCTAGTTTCCTTGAAAAGTTAAAAATTTGTAAAAATTGAGAAATAGGGATCAAGTGAAGTCTGAATCCTGGTGCAAAGGACTCACAATGCATTTCTCCAGCTAGCCTTTGGTGAAGCCCTTATCAGCTGATACAGCAGTTTCCTGAAACAAAGGATCATCCTTCCAACCCAACTCCAAACATCTTAGAATTACTGAACTGGCTCATGTTAGCCAGCCAGCTCCCTTCCACCAGATAAGACCATTTGACACATTATGTAAACACTTTTAGAGTTTATCTTATTCACCACAACAACTCTTCAGTCTGACACACTGGGCAGTCATTTTTTCAAAGACTGGGAAAATAATGACTTATCAGCAACTTCCCATCATTCTTTGTGTCCTTGATGCTACAAGGAAAGAGTTCATGAGAGAACTCAGAAGTGCTGGAAAAGCCTTTTGGGGCCTGAATTTATAAGGTGGTTTTCCTTCTGCGTATAATTCCCTGCACTTTTTGGTCTGTTTCTAAGGAGAAATAAAATGACTTGGCTTTTAACCCCTCTTATCCTCATGTCTGTCTTACAGGACATGTTAAAGGGGAGAGGAGTGGCAGGGGTGGGGGCGCGGGGAGGAGGAAGGAGAAGTGGAGAGGGAGGAAGGGAAGGAAGAGGAGAGCATGTGACAGGGGAGGGGCCGTGGGGAGGAGAGAGGGAGGGGAGGGAGAGAGGAGAAAGTGACTTAGTCTGAGAAACCACATTTCCACATGCTATGCTAGATTATTTCCACATGGGTCATCTCATTTACTTCTCCTGACAACCTTGTGAGGTAAGTCAGGAAACTTGAAACTCAGTAAAGATAGAAGCCTTAAAGTGACAAAGCCAGTAAGTGATGGGATTTAACTCCAGATCTTTCTGACTCTGAAGCCAAACTCCTTCTAAGTGCCCACCTGTGGGAATTGGAATTTCAGAACAAGGTAAAGCACCAGGGGGCAGAGGCCTGGAGCACAGCAATAAGATGGGAACCCCAAATATGTGCACATCAAAAATTTCGTCTCACTAAAAAGAATATTTGATCATTCTTGGACTAGTTTTGCTAGCAATTTCATTGAACACAAGGTAGACAAAAAAATGGGACAGACAATTCTTAACAGCTGAGAACTGGTTAAACAGAAGTGTGAAGAACCTTTGAAGAAAGAGATAGCATTATCTAAAAATCCAAAAGGCGAGGAAGGTAAAACTGGATGTAGACTTTAAAGAAACACATTTCTACTGATTCACAGAAAAGACAGAATCACAGAAGAGATAGTATCAGGGGACTCAAATTCAAGCTAGAAGCTCTAAAAATACAGTTCTGTATATGTAATAAGAATACTGTAACACCACAAGTCTGAAGTGAAGAAAGAATTAAAGAAACAAATTTTGCTATGAGCTCAGATGTTTAAAAGGTTAAGAAATGGTCACACAACCTCTTCCAATTCACTGTGACTCCAGCGTGGATTTCGGGCATCGAGAACAAAGTGAAGGTAGCACAGTCCTTGCAGTCAAAGTTCCAAATTGGAGGGCTGAAGGGCTCTCCTGGTTCTCTCTTGTGCTCCCCGCCAGAGTGCCTCAGTCATAGTTTGAGAGATCCCCATGGCAGTTATGAAAAGGTCCAGCAGAAAGAAATGGGAGACGGCAGCTCAGTGGTCACTGGTGTCTAGGTCTTAAGTCAAAAGAGAAAAGGGAGTTCTTGACTTTTCTACATGACCCAACGCAGGTAAGCAGTTAGGGATGCAGAATATGCTAGGGAAAGGACTATGCTTTTACCATCCAGGGTCCTGCTACGAAACAAACGGCAGGGGAGCAGAACAGGTTACCCCACAATGTGCCACTTTGGCGTGTGAACTGTTTTGAGCTGGAGGCAATCAAGACCCAGTAGATTCAAGAAAAACTTTTACCTCTCCCTTAACTACCTAAAAGAATTTAAATAGGGGGCCTGGCCCAGAAAGAGAGCTACTACCAGAGATAACTTTTTATCTGAACGACCTATCTGTATGGCAGAGCAAACATCTGCCCTTCTTATCATCCTGTGAATTACACCCCTCCCCTTTTATCAACGTTTTTTTTTTTTTTTTTGCCATACCTCGTAGCTTGCGGGATCTTAGTTCCCGGATCAGGGATTGAGCAAGGGTCCTCCACAATGAAAGCACAGAGTCCTAACCACTGGACTGCCAGGGAATTCCCGGCCCCCCTCCCCTTTGAAGCCTCAGGCTCCTATCCCATTCCTTAGCTTGGGATGGGCTATAAGCCTCAATTGCCTGACTTACCCTTGGGTCTCATTTTTTATATGGTGCTCCCTTTACGTACAAAATTAAATTTGTTTTTCTCCTGTTAGTCTGTCATATGTCAATTTGATTCTTAGACCAGCCAAAGAACCTAGAAGGGAAGAAAGGAAAATTTTTCCATCCCTACAGCCATGGGGTAAGTGAGAGGGTTTAATGAAGAACTCTCTATGGCAAGGTTAAGGTAAACCAAAAAGAAATGGTGCAGTGTCATGGTGTGAGCAACTCCCTGAAAACTGAGCTCTGGGAGAAGGGCGCCCAGGCACAAAAGCCATCATCAATGCAAGGAGGTAGCTAATGACAATCCATAAGGAGGGAAGGCGTGAGTCAGAATATATCACCCATCTCTCTCTACTACCCTCCTCCAATGTCCTGCTTGTGCTTCCCATTGCCAGAGGGTAAATGAGCCCAGTGATGAGGGCCACATAGCAAGGCAAAGAAGCATGGGGAGTAAACCCAGAGGGGCAAACAGAGTAGCCAACGCAATCATTCAAAAATTATGAGTATATGCAAAGATTTAGCTACAAGGAAATTCATCACAGCGTTTGTAAAAGCAAAAATATGGAAATGACCTAAATATTACATAGAGAAAATAATTATGTTACCCACATGAGGGCAGAGACAATCTTGCCTATTTTTGTATATAAAGTGCAGCAATTGGAATAATGCCTTGCATAGAAAATATTCCTTAAACATTAAAAATGCTAGTGTAGGGATATATTTATGGACATGGAAAGATGTTCATAATTCAATATTAAAAAACAGGTTACAAAATAATGTGGTAATGATCCCATTTTGTTTGATAGCTAGCTACATAGATAGATACGGGATGCAGGTTTGGAAAAACATACAAGGAGATGGTTATAATAATTAACGATGCTCTGAGGGAGATTGTGTTTCGTTTTGTTTGATTTGTTTTTATGCTTCATTTTCTGATATTCCTGTAATGAATACAAATTGCTTTTATAATAAGAAAATACAGCTTTTTTCAGTTTCATTTATAAAACAGTGTTCATTTTCCTGGTGTTTTCCTTTCCCTTCCCTATGTCATCTCTTGCTCCATAACCTTGAGAGTGGCAGCAGATGGCTGGGCAGGCATGTAGATCGAGGGGAAGGGAGGGAATCCCACCATATGGGAGTCATGACTCACAGCTTTCCCAGCTTGCGGAGCACCGAGGACCAAAATACAGAAGAGTGGTAGGGGCCTAGGAAAACCTCCTGTTCCCAAGGCTTAAACCCTAGGAAGCTGAGAATTATAGTACATGCTGAAGATGACTAAAAAGTATTTTTAAGCTGCATTGGAAGCAAGATGAACAAGCTGGGAAGAGCATCACTGCTAAGGAAAGATGTCACATTACCAGAGAGCAGGGAGAGGAAGCAGTCAACTCCAATTTTGCTTTCATGTCAACCATAAATAAGGCTTTCTTCTACTTTTCTCTTTCTTGGCCATCGTCATCATCACCGTCACCATCGACACCCCCATTATTCTTGTAACCTCCTCCAAAATCACTACCATTATCATCGTCCCCATTCCAGATAGTAAACTTCCTAAGAGCAGTAAAATATGCCTTATGCTTATATATACACTGGAACATTTAGCACATGATTCTACATAGGATAAACACAAATTGAATTGACAAGGATGAGGGCACTCTTATCAAGTAAGCAGAAAACGTGACACTGGTAGGAAGACTTGATATACTGCATGAAAATCTTATAAACTTTAGTGAGCCAGTATCGCAAAGGGCCAGAACTTTTTAATCACGTACGCTCCCCCCAGTATATTTACATGTGTTTAGTTATAAATTTTATACATGGTCTACCTTATTAAATATTTACACATAAAATAAAAATTTTAATGAAACCGGTAATATTTGTTTTCCACATCCCAGTGGATCATTTTGGGGTTTACACACCCCACATGGGAGACCACTGTCTTAGACAACAGAATCAGAATCAAAAGTTTCTGAAGCAAATCTATGATGGTGGCTGTAACCAATAACAGGAGATTAAATATAGATGAAGGTCAAATGTTGCATCTGAGTTCCCAAATTGAGCCCAAGTTGAGGAATTTAATATGCAAGGACACTCTTGTAATACTAAGACATCACCACCAGACGACTTCTAGGTCTAGTAATTGAAGATGGGTGGACTGAGCAATAAGCAGCATTTAAAGAAAAGCCAACCTTGACAATTAATCAAATGCACCAGATGGTGCCCCACTCTCGCTACTATCACTATTTAACATTGCTGTATTAAATTAGTGTGTTTTCTTTCTAGGGATTTCTAGAAACAAAATAAGGTTTCAGAGGATAGGAGCAATATGTGCCTGCTTCCATCACTTTTGGAAACTGCTTTGATACCAAGCAACCAGAAATTCTCATTTACCTGGGAGAGCCCTGCTTTTCATCCCTTTGGGACCAGCATCCCAGCTCTGGGTTGCTGGTTATTAACTGCAGCAGGAGGAGGCATCCTTACGAGTTCATCAGCGAGCGTGGTTTCCTTGAACAACTCCACCCAAATCTGAACGCTTATGTCATAACTTCAGGTCAAGTTATAGAAACTCTGTAGAAACTGCCACCCCCCAAAAGTGGGGTTGGGGCAACCAGAGTGTGTTCTGGGTAGAATAACCTTTGGGCCACAGTGGCTTTGTATAAGGTTATGGTAGGACAGAGTAGAGAGAACAAAGGCTTTGGAGTCAGACAGATCTGGGATGGAATCCATCCACACTGCCTGTGTGACAATGGGCAATCTACTGAACTTCTCTGTCACAAAAGGCAGTTGGTAAAATGCCGTAAGATTTTCTAGGCTTATTGTGAGCGCTGGAAAGAATATTTATAGAGCATCAGGCACAGGATCCAAGCTCTCCATTCACTCAGCCATGCCTGTGGATGTGAATACCTGAGGCACTTATTTAAAATACAGATATTTCTCCCCTAGAGTTTCAGATGTCACAAGCCCAGAGTGAACAAAGGATAAACCAGGGTGAATATTCCATAATTCCCTGCCTCTAGAGGAAACTTCATGTTTTAAGAAGTCCCCCTCATCCCCCAGGTGATTATTATTGTCAAACAAGCTTAGGAATGCCCTCACCAACAGTTATTTACCATTGTTGTGCCCACTGCTGTGTCACTGCTATTTTGTTCCTTCCTGCCACCCCGCAGCACTACTCCAGTGTGCCGTCGTTATGGACTCTGCCTACTTTCTTCCACCAAGGAAAATTCCCTGCATTTTCTACTCCACTTCCCTCCTCCCGCCCTCACTCCTCAGTCAACCTACTCTCTGCCATCTGTCGAGTTGGAAAGGTGTGAGTGGATGGATTCACGTGAAGGCTTTGAACTGAAAATGACTTACTTAGTTACGCAGGCCAGGGAGTTTTTCATAATAAGCGGCTTAAACTCGAGAGATTCATCCTAAATAATAGCAGTACTGGCCCGGCGGCAGACGTTTTGAGAAGAAGGATCTCTCAATTCCTGCCATGGCCTACTTGCTGATTCATCTGTATGTATGTAAGAATCACTGGAGAGCTCGTTAAAATGCAGATTCTGTTATTAGATACTGGATCTAAGGTGGGGCCCCAGACTTTGCATTTCTAACAAGCTCCTGGGTAAGCCGATGCTGGTGGTCTAAGGACATTCTGAATGTCAAGGGGTGGGTAATGGTGAAGAAAAGACCTACATCCCCAAAGGCTTGGAAATATACCAACACCTAGAGACTAATGTGATCATGAAAGTCTAGAGTCTCTTAACTTAGGTAAGCACCAAGAGATAGGCCTGTTACCCATACACACACACAACCCACAAACAAGAAGTCAGAACTTTTCAACACCTTCAACAACTTAAAAATCATTACTTTCCACGAGGGAACATTTCCGCAGAGAAATGACAACTAAGAGCTCCAAAGTTTATTGTAAAAGCATTTTATGCAGTTATTTTCAAAATTACATCTCAACATTCATAAAAGGTAAATAGAGGTAAATGTGTTTGTTTTACACATGACAGACAATACAAGAGCACCAAGATAACTGTTGAAAGAGCCAGCCCTCCTGGAACAAAGAAATTTCCATTCACCTGTGTGGCACAGTCAGCTCCACAAACGTAAGTAAAAGGTTTTCAACATGTTCAGCTGGCTTCTGCTGTTAACCTCCTGGAGGAAGTTAAAGCACAATGTGAAACAATAAAATACTGAATGTGAGAGCTGGGGACAATGGAGCACAGTCCTGGTGTTCTGGAATTTGAGCAGTAACCCATTTGTAAACCTCGAAGGTTTCTGCAAAGCGGCCACAGGCTGATCTAAAAGGTCACACGGTGCAAACTCCTTAACTGCGATCGTCTTTCAAGAAGCTCCACCTTGGGTGTGTGAGAGTGATGCTTCTAAGGACACTGACATCCATACAAACATATCATTTGACTCTGAAGCTCCATACATTATCTTTTTTAAATTAAATAATTAATTGATTGATTTTTGACTGCGTTGTGTCTCGCTGCTGCACGGGGGCTTTCTCTAGTTGCAGTGAGCAGGAGCTACTCTTCGTTGCGGTGCGCAGGCTTCTCTTGTTGTGCAGCACGGGTTCTAGGCACACGGGCTTCAGTAGTTGTGGCGTGTGGGCTCAGTAGTTGTGGCTCACGGGCTCGAGAGCACAGGCTCAGTAGTTGTAGCGCATGCGCTTAGTTGCTCCTTGGCATGTGGGATCTTCCCGGAACAGGGCTCAAACCCATGTCCCCTGCATTGGCAGACAGATTCTTAACCACTGCGCCACCAGGGAAGTCCCCATACATTATCTTGAAAAGCCAGCTTTGGCACTTGCGCAGATCCAAAGCCTCTTCCTAGGGCAGCTGGAACTTTCTAGATCAACATGAAAATGTTGGTTTACAACCTGTTTAAAACGGCCACTACTTACAAGAGGACCCCGGCTATGCCCCTGATCTGGAGCCCATATTGCCCCTTCCGCAGAAAGCTTTCCTCCTCTCCCCGGAAACCTGGATTTTTAGCCTGCAGCTGCTGAGCTACCAGGCGGAGAAAAACAACATCAAGCAATGTCAGGCAGAAATTTTCACTGTGTCTGCAGTTCTGGTGGTATTGGTGGGAAGATAATACTATGTCAACCTTATACAGGGATAATCTTCTTTGTATGCTCCCACTCATTAGATTTTAACCTCTAGTGACTTTCTGAACTAGAAAAGACAAAGGAGGAGTAGCCTCTTTGCTGTTTAGGTTGGGACAAAATGGGATAATTGTATAGTTTACCTCTGGTACTAAATGCATGACTCAGATTTATTTTTCTTTTGTGTTTTAGTTTTTGGTTGACCTATAACACACATACAGATAAGTGCACAAATCATTATGTATGAACAGCTCAGCAAGTATTCACAAACTGATCACATCCTTTGAATCAGCACCCAAACAGGAACTGGAGCACTGGAGCAACCCAGAAGTCCCCTTTGTGCCCTCTTTCGGTCACTATATCCTCCCCCTCCCCAGGAATGGCTATCCTGACTTTTAATACTCTAGTTTGGTGTATTTTCGCACTTTAAATAAAATTCTAAAAACTGACTTATTTTTGAAACATGAAATTAAAAGGTAATAATATTAATACCAAATTTGTTTAAGTTGGTTGTTTTCATGGTAATCTGAGAGTCTGAAAATTAAAGTGTCTCCTTTAGTCCAATCCAATTGCTATGGACTGGACTGTATCCCCCCAAATTCATATGTTGAAGTCCTAACAACCAAACTGACTGTATTTATAGATAGGGCTTTTAGAAGATAATTACGGTTAAATGAGGTCATAAGGGTAGAGCTCTGTATAGGACTGTGGCCTTATAAGAAGGGGAAGATCTCTTTCCCTTTCCCCTGTTAGAATACAGCAAGAAAACTACAAAAGGCTACCATCAACAAGCCAGGAAGAGAGGGCTCACAAGGCTCCGAATCACCCGGCACCTTGATCTTGGACTTCCCACCCTCCAGAACTGTGAGAAATTAATTATTATTGTTTAAGCCACCCAGTCTGTGATGTTTTGTTATGGCAGTCTGACCTAATACATCCATTTTCCTAAAAATGTATTTCACTTTTTTTAGTAAGTTTATCATTGAAGACCAGCCTCTACATTTCAAATTAATGCATTTTTTTTTTTTTTTAGTTTTAAGAGAAGTTGGCACACAAAATTAAATTGCTACTGCCCAGTAAGAAAACAAGGATTTATTAGATAAACATAAGGAGATCTATACGCTAAGTGCTGGGGTGCAAAGACAAAAAGGCAAGATCTCTCTCGTCTAGGAAATTCACACTTTACTTGGGAAATTCAATCATTCCAAGCCAGCGGCAGATATTAATGGCATCGCTGACATAGGTTTAGGTGCCCTGACTTTGAAGTAATGTAATAAAACCCTGTCCTTGCCACCACCTTTGAAATCAGGGTGGTAGCTGCAGTGCCTCACACTAAAAGTAGACATCCAACACATGTTGTTGGTTAAAGAGGTGGCTGGAGGACTCTGAAGTGTAGCTGGAGCAAGAGAGGTGCCAAGAGGTGGCTCTCTTTAATTAACACTCTGTTGGGAAGAATCAGGCTCCCGGTGGAATCACCCATAGTACCCAAAGGGAGTGCAGTGATCCTATTTGCAAGCCAGTGTGACGAGAAGTGTTTCCACTGAGTCATATTTTCAAAAGCCATCATTTTCCCCTCCTGTAAACAAATGCCAATTAATGTGTAGGATGCGACTTTCTTAGAGTCGAATAAAAGTAACACAGCAACCAGGTGGTCTGCAATGTGCCACTTGTGCTTTTTATTTACAAACCTATTGCATGCCACTTGTGTCGTCAAAGAAACAAGAAATAATTAGAAAGGTAGACTAATAGGGAAAATAAGATGTTTGTGATATCTGGGTCCTCCTCATAGCTCAAAAGGCACTGTTTGTTATACTGCATCCAAATATAAAACAAATGATCTGTCTCCAACATAAACTATTTAGACTGAACACCAGCCAAATGAAAGCAGCTGCCACTAGATTAAAAAGTCATTTTCTCAGCCAACTCAGATTAAAAAAGAAATATTTTATGAACATATTTCTTCAACTCAAGCAGATTTTTATTATTCTGTGTTTCAGCTGCACATAAAAATAAAAACAGCATCTCCTGGCATGACCATTTGTCAGAAATTTAATTTCAGATAAACAGATGGTGCTAAACTAAAAATATTAGTAGGGTATCATCTGTAAAATTCAAATCATTTTAGTATGTGTTGTCTTTAGTCTTTTTTTTAAACAAAGAAGTTTCTTTTTCTAAATTGATCACACCAAAATATAGCTCATATTCATTTTCAAGGATCTTGAACAAGGGTCTCTTATGTCCCCATCTCTAGGGGCTCTTGACAAGAAATAAACTTAGAATATACTGTTCCTTCTTCACTTTACTGCCTGGAGATAAATCTGGATAAAATTTTAAAGGCTACAAATTGAAGTTAGAATTCTCTTTACTGGTTGATTTACTTGCTATTCAAGACTTGGGCACATTTTGTGCAGCTGGGGGTCCAAGTTCTACACGACCAATGTCAGTGAAATGAAAGGAAACAGATAAAGGAGAAAAGGACTGGCACAGCAAACAGCTGAAAGACGACTTTCCCAACTTCCATTAGTTATTAAAACAAAAAATTAAAACAGTCCCTCCAACAGTGAAAGTTCTACCCCAGGACCAATAGGCACAGCAACTCTGGGGACCAACCAAAGCTCTCACTGATTCGAAGCACAGATTGGATTAGAGTGCATTTCATTATGTACAGTCTTACTGCACAGCACATATCAGGTTGAACCGCGTGAAACTGCCAATAGTCAACCAGTTTTGACCAACATATATTTCAACCTAATATGGAGACTGCTTCCAAAGACCACTTCATTTCTAACCCTACCCATAGAACAAATCAAGAACATTATTCAATATGTACCAAATCGTATAGGAGGTGCTTGGCCATTTTTGGCTGCTTCCTTGCCCTTAGAAACCAATTCTTTTCCTCACTGGTCTAATCATATCTAATTCTCTAACACAACAGAGCTTTTTCACCAAGGCTGTGGACACCTTTGGAGTTTGTGCATAGGCTTCAGGGTGTCAGTGAAAACTTAGATATCGTATACATAATTGCGTGTGCATTTTGGAGTCGGGATTGGGCAAGAGAAGTGAGTCCACAATATTTACCAGCTTTAAGAGAAATGAGTCGGTCAAAATTATTAGGTAGCTGCTCAAAAATCCTGCCTTGTCCCTGGAAACTCTAGCTTATGTTGATCTCACTCTGGAAGCAGTTCTGAAAGACTTAATGTACTTAAACATAAATTGGCTCACATGCTACTTGCTGGTTTGAAAAATAAATGTCTTCTCTTACAGATCAGATAGAAAGTTCCAAGAGGCATAGTTCTTTTATGCCTCTTGTATCTCCCCTTAGTTTCTAGCACAAGGGTTTAATCTTACAGGTTAATTAAGATTTTTTTGTTGTTAACAAGTAACATGTATCATTGCTCCTTAAAATTATTAAAAAACTGAGTTTTCTAGTGAAAATTCATCTACCAACACATACTTCTACATTTCTATAGTTTACATTTGGACTTGCTTATTGTTCACAGGAATTATTTTATTTGTAAAAATAACAATAAAAATATATAAAAAATCATTATTCAGAAAAACATAATTAAGAGTGCAAATCTGATATCAAAAGTCGATTGCAATACACGGTAAAGTATGTAAAAATTTGAGTCTACTCCTGCTGCCACCAGCATCCATAATTATCAGTTATCTGGTTCACATAAATAAACATCTGTGATATTGTTTTTCTGAGAAATAGAAGAAGGCCAAGCCCTATTTGGAAATACATTGGTAGCCTTAAAAGGATTTAAAATACATATATATATATATAATTTTCCTGGATTTACACTACCTTAGATGAGTGATTCTTTAAGGCAAGTTTTCTCAAGCTTGGTACTACTGGCATTTTGGACCAGATACTTGTTTGTGGTGGGGCTGTCCTGTGCACTGTAGGGTATTTAACAGCATCCCTGGCCTCTACCCATGAAATGCCAGTGGTAAGCCCTCCTCCAGTTAGGACAACAGAATATATCTCCACTTACTGCTAAATGTTGGGAGGGGGCAAAATCACCCACAGTTAGGACTTCAGAAGATTTCCTTAAGGTTTTTACTCAGTAGCCAACCTACCCCATGTGTTTCTCCTTACCTAATGAAGAGGAGAGCCTCGCTAGAAATAATAAGGTTTTTCCTCAAAGGTTTTGGGTTAGGGTTGCCGAATTTAGCAATTAAAAATAGAAGATGCCCAGTTAAATTTGAATTTGGATAACAACGAATAAGTTTTTAGTATACATATGTCCCAAATATTGCATAGTGTTTAATCTGGCAACCTTATTCCCAGTGAAGTACTAATATAAATAAATTGCTAGTTCCTGACAGGGGAAAAACAGTATTAAATAGTTACTGTGACTCTTTTCTACTCCAATGCTGTATTAAAGTGATGAGAACTAGGTTGTGTTGCAAGTAAGTCGTTTAGTCGTTGTTTTTGTTGTTGTTGTCCTTTAAAAAAAAAGGATAACATACCTCACAGTCAGCGAGTGACAGTGAAAACAGCACATACTTTGGAACCAGGCAGCTTTGAGTTGGAACTTGACAATGTCATTTTTGAAGGTGTGACCTTCGACAAGTTACCTTCTGAGTCTTCACTTCCTCTTTTACGAAAAAAAAAGTCCGGGGTGGGTGAGGGGATTATAATTCTGTTACTGAGTAGTTGTGTGAGTGTATGATGAAGTGAGGTAGCTTTTTAAAGATGAAGTGAATATACATAATGTTGCTGGCACTGGGCACTCCCTGGATGTGTGGGGCTGATGACCTAGGACTCTAGGAGGCTGTGGACCGGATGTTCTTCTGGCGCTGCACCTACCCCAGATGTAACCGCACAGGCTCCAGGCAGCACCTGCCCAGGGCAAAAGAGGAAGCCGAGGTTGCCCCGCATAGCCACCCATCACACCTGACCCATAATAGCTCATCGACCCACTGGAGCGGGGTCCCGTGAATAGGGCTGGGAGCAACACTGAGCAGACAGGTGTGCAAAACCGAGAAAAAGAGAACCACAGCCTGACATTTGTACGGCTATGGGCTATGGTGTTCAACTCCTAAAATGCTCTTCTCAAAAGAGCGTTTCACTCAAATTTTCCCCCTTGCAATTGGTCTGACAATGTAGAAAATATATTGAGCTTTTTTTTTTTTTTTAAAGATACTTCCCTATATCTCTATTTCTTCATCTGCAAAAGGAAGGGGTGGGGCAAGTGAACTCTAACATTCATTCCAAGTTTGAAAAATTATGTGATTCCTCCCTCCAAAGGCCCAGCTGAAGTCTCGGCTCCTCCTGAAGGGTTCTGCTCTGAAAATCCTGCCAGCACTAACCTCTCTCCCTTAGCTTTTACTGTCTCTACCATTCATTAAAGCAAACAATCTATCACAAGCTACTTCATATTTTAAAAGATTATATTATCTATATAATGTACACAGAATAATAAAACAAGTATCTATGTATCCACTGCTCAATCTAAGAAATAATGTTACCAATGTTTTCAAGGCCCCATCTGCATCCCTTTCACTCCCAGCAGTAACCACTACCTTGAATTTTGTTAATTACGTATCCCCTTTTTACTACACCCTTGCTTTTCTTAATAATATTACAACATATATATCTATCCCTAAAGAATATTTGTTTAGAGTTGCTTGCTTCTGAATGTTATATCTGTGTTTTCATACTTTATATTCTATATTCTGTGACTTCTTTTACTCACTAGTATATTTGTGAGACAGCCATGTTGATGGGTGAAATTGTAGTTCAACCATGATCACTGCTCTACCATATTCTATTCTGTGAATATATTACCATTTACTTATTCATTATTCTGTCAGTGGACTATTGGGTTGTTTTCAGTTTGCTGCTGTTTTGAATAATGCTGTGGTGGCCATTTTTTTCATGTTTCTTGGTGCACACAGACCAGGGTTTCTTTAGAGTATAGCAATAAGGCCATGGGGTAGGTGTATCTTGTCTTTTCTAGATGATGCCAAACTGTTTTCCAAAGGGGTTTACCAAGTCACATCCTCACCAGCAGCCTATCAGTTCTCCTTGCTGCATGTCTTCCACACTGGGTATTGTGAGAGCAAAAAAATTATTTTCTCTGCTTACAGTGGGCAAAGAGACCATTCTCCCACCCACCTCTTTTCTTAGAGTACTTCGGAAAACTTAGGGACAGAGTGAATCTGAGCGCTTACTCTAACCTTTCGAACAGAGATAAATCTCTCTAGGGATTAATCCGAGTCTCCAGGTTTTTTTTGTTTTTTTTGTTTTTTTTTGCGGTACGTGGGCCTCTCACTGTTGTGGCCTCTCCCGTTGCGGAGCACAGGCTCTGGACGCACAGGCTCAGCGGCCATGGCTCACGGGCCCAGCCGCTCTGCGGCATGTGGGATCCTCCCGGACCGGGGCACGAACTCGTGTCCCCTGCATCGGCAGGTGGACTCTCAACCACTGCGCCACCAGGGAAGCCCCGAGTCTCCAGTTTTTACAACAGAGTTATCTCCAAGGCCAGGACCAAACAGTCTCTAGATGTGTAAATAGGTGTACCTCCGGAATTAGCTAAGGGCTCTCTTGAGGGGTGGGTAGGAGACTTTCAGAAGGCACAGTCCTTTGTCTCTCTCGGAGATAAGAGAAGTCATTGTTCTTTCTTCTGATGTGCTCTTTAAATTACATGAGATTTTGTCCTAACTTGTCGTCTCTTGCCTGGACCACCTGTGTCATGTGTTTTCTCTCTTCTATACTGGTACGGAGGTGATCTTGCTGGCAGGATTGTTTTGTTTCTCCAACATATTATTCTTCCATCCATTATTAAAATAATTAAAAAATTTTTGGAATAAATTTAGATTTGCAGAAAAATTATAAAGATAGCATAGAGAGTTCCCATGCACCCCTGATTTCCACTCATTGGAAATTTTTATTTAGTTTAATATCTAGTATCTTGTATTGCTTGCATATCATGTATATTATACATATATTATATTATATATTTGCTTATATGTATTTTTGTCTCTATAAGGGTCTGGGCAAGGTGTTGCTCTATGTTTCAGTACTTACTATAAGACCTTAGCTATGAGAGGAAAGGCCCTAGCTGAATTTGAAGGCAGAGGTGGGAGAGGGCCAAACTGTTCCCCTAAGAAAATGAAAGGAACTTCCAATATTTGTCTCCTGAGAGGAACAAAGCAGAGAAGGGGAAGAAGAGGAGAGCTTAACAAGGACACAAGCTGATACAGAGCTGCAGAGGGAGCCAAGGAATTGTTTTAATAGGATATCGAATGTTAATTTTAAGTTGTGTCCACTGTAAAGCAGGGATGCACAAAATACACATTTCAGCCACATGCCTAATGGCCCGAGCAAGGCCAGAAACAAATATTCTATCCTAGAATGAACTTCCATACATAAAATTTTATTTTAAAATATTACAGGGCTTCCCTGGTGGCGCAGTGGTTGAGAGTCCGCCTGCCGATGCAGGGGACACGGGTTCGTGTCCCGGTCCGGGAAGATCCCACATGCCGTGGAGCGGCTGGGCCCGTGAGCCATGGCCGCTGAGCCTGCACGTCCGGAGCCTGTGCTCCGCAACGGGAGAGGCCACAACAGTGAGAGGCTCGCGTACCGCAAAAAAAAAAAAAAAAAAAATTACAATTTTATTATTAAAAGCTATCATAGTCATTTTTTAAAGTGTGAGGGTTTACTGTAGCTACAGAAATATCTGGGCTCAGACAGCTGCTGGCCTGCTCTTTCAACCACTGCACCACCGTCTGTAATTTTGTACCAAATGGATATTCACTTTCAAGTGAAGTCAGAACGGGCACACCGTGTTTTTGGCCAGCACCGCCAGCATGGAGTTCTGCCCCTGGTGATGCTGTCACCGATTTAATTAAGTTTCTTTCCTAATAGTAACTGACCAAGGTAAAAATTTACCTCTTTAAGTCCAACGTTAGGTCGATGGTGATAGTGCAATTTCACTGAAGCAGGGTCACCAACCGAGCTTTGTGCACAGTTTAAATAAGATAAGTTCTGAATATTTTCAGGAGCAGCCTTAAGATTGTTTTTCTTGCTCTGGTTTTTTATTCCTAATATGTGTACAGCACTTACAATGCTTCACATGCTCACAGGAGATAAATTTGTCCTCAAACCTTGGACGTGGAAATGTGGCATTGGAGCAAATAATTGGCTTTCAAGATGACAAAACTATCTCTGAATCTCCACCTGCATCTCAGCTTTCATTGAATTCACACCAATTTCAGCATCTTCACTGGAGAAAAATGATGGAGGTATCTCTCCGTCAGGTCATGGAGAAAATACTTGCAGCTTCAAGGCACATCAGTCTGGTTAACTGCTTCAGTAACTTTCAGCAAATAACTACCTTCTCGGCAAATAACCACTGGCTGCTAATAAGCCCTGCTATGTTGGTAACGTTACCTGCAAAATACAGAATTAAGGTTCCTTTGTCCAAGTAACATTTTTTAAAAATTCGTTAATGCTGCTTTTATATCTTGTTTGGCTTGCAGTTTGGAAAGCACCTTGCACACTGTTAGGGGAGGAGTTCTTATTTATTAAAAGCAACAATGAGTTAAATTAATACTGCCTCAACTTTAGTGATGCCCAAGGATTCTGATTTGGTAATTTGGGGTAGGACCCAAGAATTCACATTTCTAATGAGTTCCCAGGAGATGCAGCTGCTGGTGAGGGGCCCACACTTGGAACAGCTCTGAGTTAAATCATGACCTTGTCCCCACCCACTGTCTTCAGCTGGGGGTCTGGTTTGCTGCAGGGGTGTCCGTCTGCTTTTCTTATTTTGCCAGTTTCTAAGCTTCTTTCCAAGGAAACCATTCAGTCCTCTATTTTTTTTTAACAGCTTCATTGAGATATAATTCACATACCATATAATTCATCCACTTAAAGTGTACAATCCAACGGTTTTTAGTATATCCACAAAGTTATGCAACCATCATCATAATTTTAGAATATCTGCATCACCTCCAAAAGAAACTCTATATTCTTTAACTCTCATCTCCAACTCCCCCCAGCCCATGGCAACCACTAATCTACCTACTGTCTCTATGAATGTGCCCATTCTAGCCATGCCACAGAAACAGAACCATACAGTCACCCTCTGTACTTAAGTGTTTTCTTGTCAGCAACACAGCAATATTTGTCACGACTAAACATGATTAGAAAAACAACTCCGTCGGGCACCATTCTTTAAGAGATGAGGCCCTGGGGACTTCCCTGGTGGTCCAGTGGTTAAGACTCCGTGCTTTCAATGCAGGGGGCCCGGGTTCGATCCCTGGTCAGGGAACTAGATCCCGCACGCATGCCACAACTAAGATCCCACATGCCACAACTAAGACCTGGCACAGCCAAATAAATAAATAAATATTTTTTTAAAAAAGAGAGAGAGATGAGGCCCTTGCGTTCAGGCCCTTCTTCCTGAACGGTTATTTGGATTTTGAAGGTTTACTGCTGTGGTGGGATCTACTTATCTTACGTGGCCACCACCCCACCTTGTGAGAACGACTCATTCTTTCTCTTGGAGGATTCATCTTCACTGCTCCAACTGTGTGGTTTTAATGCCACTGCTAGTCATAATACCCTCCTCCCAGCTCCCATCACCCCGCCTCCTTAACCCATGTTATGGACTGAATTGAATGTTTGTGTCTGCCCAAAATTCATATGTTGAAACACTAACCCCCAATGTGAGGGCATTAGGAGGCAGGGGCTTTCAGAGGTGATTAAGCCATGAGGTGGAGCCCTCATGAATGGGATTAGTGCTCTCATAGTAGACGAGAGAGCTTGCTTCCTCTCTCTGCTCTGCACTACGTAAGGACACAGCAAGAAGGTGGCCATCTGTAAAGCAGAAAGAAGGCTCTCACCAGAACCCGACCATGACGGCACCCCAATCTCAGACCTCCCAGCCTTTAGAACTGTGAGAAATAAATGTTGCTTGAGCCACCCAGTATATAATATTGTTATAGCTGCTTGAGCTAAGACAACTCAATTCATAGGAGAGGGTACATGACCCAAGCTTGCTCTGTCAGAGGCCTTCCCTGGACATTTTCAAATCAATCCTAAGGGAAGGGAACTGTGCTGGGAGGGTATGAGCCCTTGGGCTGCCAACAACCAGTTTCAACATCCTGGCTGAGATGGGGAGGGAGTCAGAATCTTGAGGAGAGGGGGATCCAATCTTGTCCCAGAGGTTCCCAGGGCCACCGTGGTTCTTCTTGCTTCCCTAAGACTTGGTTTGTTCGTTCAGCCTCTATTCTAGAAGTATGGAATGGACCCCAGTCAGGCCTGAAGGCTCAGACCTAGAAACTCGTGGTAAATTCACCTTTAATGTCACCAGTCTCATGGCAAATGAGGGATGTACCTACTTCTTATATCTTCTATCCTCTTATATCTCTGTGTCTACTTCTTATATCTGGTGAGCAGGCAAGCAGGTACCCAGGCTCTCTCCAGTATGATTGAAAGGGACTACGAGAGTAAAAAGACCCCAAGAGAAGAGAAGAGCAAAGTTCTCACTCTGTGCTCACTGTCCTTAAAGGGATCTTGGAGGAATCAGGATGCGAGCTGCGTCGTCTCCTGCTTTGTGAGGCTGTTGGGTGCAGCTCAGTTTCTGTATCTTTTGACATCAGAGGAAACATATTCCCTTAACTGTGTCTATGGGCATCTTTCCACCAATCACATCACTGTCTCACTGAGACTCACTGTGCAATGAATTATCCCAAGATCCTTCCAATAAATCCCTTTTAATCTAAAGTCCTTTTTGTTTGCTTTACCACCTGTTTTGAAAAGTTCCAACTATACAACTACTGATGCTAAGAAATTTAGTCATCACCCTGCTTATCTAAAGATAAGGCATTCATTATACTTTTGTGTAAAACGTGACTGTATGTAACTGTCAAGCTGAACACCAGGTACCAGCTACCAACCCCAGAGGAGGACTCCAAACACTTCTGCCTGTTGCGTGTTGGGGTTGGGGTCGCCAAGTGAAACACAACACAGTCAAGCCCCAGATGGAATGGTGCTTTACCTACGTAGAGAGGGGACAGAGCAACATCAGCTTCGATGTGGGTGTTGGTCCCTCGTGGCCAGCAGGTCCCCAGGGCGGCCAACACGGTGCAACTGGCCTATGCACACCCCTCTTATGCTGCAAGAGAAGGACCCTGACCCTTCCCTGTGGAGCCTGAAATATTGAAAGCTGGGTGCATGCCTGTGGGCCGTTGACATGCACACGTAAGCAGAATGAAGGAACACTCAGTGAGCATGAAACGGGGAAAGATATTCCACACAATGCAGAAAGCCCAACACAGGCTGTGTGCGCTCTTTACCTCTTGGTAAGGAAGTGTTCCAGGCCCAAGGCCGTTTCTTATCTGGCTGAGCAGAGGGTCAAAAGATTGCCTCTTGACCCTGTCTTTCCCAACAACAACCATGTCACTTGGAAACTGGCTTGCAAGGTATAGACACCCCAACTCAAATAGAATTGGTTCACAGAACTGATAAAGTCCACTAGTAAGAGTCCCAGCTCCATTTATTTGTGACTCTTTCCTCTGCCTTCCTACACAATACTGTCACCATTTTAAGACTGGCATTCTTTATGGAAGCAAAATGGGTGCACACTTTGTCTCTCCTGACATTAAACTCTTCTCTACTTGGACAAACTCAGCAAAAAGGGGAAGGGATTAAGGCTGCCACTTGTGAGAAACAATCTTAAAGTCTGCCATGTTGATCTGCGCTCTGTTTTGACTTAGATAATGGTTGAACTTCAAATGTACCAAGTATTGTCAATGAATGAACAGGGCTTCTTTGGAGCCCTGCCCCAAAGAAACTCAGTCTTCTAGTCAACACACAAACAGTTACTCTGAATATAATATTGAATGCTAATTTAAAGGTAACCCAGGAAACCCAGAAGAGGGTACTTAGCCTAACCTAGAGTGCTGTAAAGGCTCCCTAGTAAATATTTTACCTGCACTTTGAAGGTATTTCCACTTGGGACTTTAACTCCATGCAGACATTCCATGAGGGTAAGGCCTGACCCCACAGTATCCACTTATCCTGGCAGGGACTAGCTCTCATGCCATCCTAAATCTGTTCCAGAAGAAGCCTTTGCATAATTGTATTTTAACTGGTTAGTGGTTTTCTTGTTTCCATTTTCAGCCAGTTGTTTGTTCTCTTCTTATAATCTCTTTCTTTAACTTCTGACAGTGTAACAATCCTATCCTGCCCTCCTCCATTTGTTCTAACAGCTCTCCACCCTCTCCACCTACATGTGAAAACTTAATTTTCATTTTCCAATGTATGGAGACACAGAAGTACTTTTCAGAGCAAGTCTGACAATACTGGGAAGGTGAGAACTGACATTTATTAAGCACCAACTATGTGCCAGAAACAAGAGTAGGCTTTTTTACACCCATTTAATTCTCAAAGAAGTCTGTGAGACAGATATAGTATCCCTGTTTTACAAATGAGGAAACCGAGGCCCAGAGAAGATATGTTACTCATAGAATGTTATACAGCTGCTTAGTGGAGTGGCCGAAATCTCTACTCAAGGCTATCTGATTCCAAAGTTTTTCCAAAGCTACGTTCTCTTCATTACCCAGTGATTTCAATTTTGGCTGCAAGAAAAATCATCTGGAGAGTTAACACACACACGCGCGCGCGCACACACACACACGCGCACCCCAAGACCTTGGACCCACTCCTAGAGATTCTTATTTTAAATGGGGGGGGGGCTCAGTATTTTCCTTCAAAGTTTCTTGGATGATTCTAATGAAAACCCAAGCTCAGAACAAATTGTACTAGAACGTACTGCCTCACAAACCATATCAATAAATTTCATGAAACCTAGCAGAGGCTGGACAGCACTTCAATCTCAACAATTAAAAATAGCTAATAGTGGCACCAATACACAGTATTAAAGGAAACTCAGGGTAATCTCACCTAGGATGCTTCACCCATGCAAAGTGCTTATGATAGGCCTGGGACCAAGATAGACAGCACAAATCAGATCCCGGAAGCCTGCTCTTGACTTTGCTTCTGAGACTCTGTATGATGGTTGTGTTCTCAGTACACACTGCAAATGCCCTGCCCCATGTGCCCTTGGCTGGGCCTGGGTTCACCTGCAGCTGCTGGGAAAGACAGCCTTGTACCTGCTGACGGCTCCGTACCTCCAGCAGCCACCCATCTCTCTCCACCTCTGACCCAAGGCTTCACTAGCACCTTCAGAGCTGGCTCAGCTGTGCAGGGCGTCTAGGAAGTGTCACGGATTTATCATCCCCAGGGAGCAGCCCTTAACCAATGAGGGACAGAAGCCTGTGGCTAAACACCTCTGCTTCCCATCCTCAGTGGGACGATTCAGAGGATGCTCAGTTCCCTTGAGCTTCATGTGCACACAGTTATAATTACTCACAACTCACCCTTTTTGCTGACTTCTCCCTCGCCTGCCTAAAGGTCCCCCACTCCCTCACTTTATGCTTCCTGGTGATCCTGGGATCACCCCCCTAGTTTACTCCCTGTACCTGAAACCTAGTCTCAGGATCTGCTTTGGGAGAATCAGACTAGAATAACCTCTAGGCGCTTCATTTTAGCCTCAGATATAAATAAGCATTAGGCCGACAATGATACTAACTTATATTTGAATATTACTTTATAGCTTACAAAGAGCTTTCACAAACACTCTCATTTTGATCACTAAAGGAGAATATTTCCTAACACCATCACAAGGGGGGTTGGAGATAGATACAATTCTCTTTCATTTCTTAAGAGAAAAGTACGCCATTATCATAATAAAGACAGGCATAGATTAATTTTTCCCTGTATGCATGCACTCTGCTGATTCTGAGTCTGCTAGTGGGTTCTTCATAAGAAAAATGGCCAATTCAAGCAAATATTAGAAATAATTCTATTGTTTTATACAGCGGATGCTCAAGCAATTAGTGCAACAATGTTAGTGTGTTTTTTTAACTTCTATTGTGAATAGTCATTCATGCTCCATCATGTAAAATTATATGTTAAAAATGTGTGTTGTGGAAACATTTTTCACTGAGATAAATACAATTTAACATGGGTCACAGACTAGGGATAATGGAGAAGTTCAACATTTTTTCTGTCTTCCTGTAAGTGAAATAAAAATGAGACAGAAAGGGGGAGATCATTGGGATTGCACCACAAAATGTAATACACCTTTGCCATTTCTTTGCAACATACAATAGATTCTGCTGGGTATTAGAGCTTACAGCAGTCTTAGCTATAGAAAACTTTAAATAAAATTGACTGGCTCAAGGAAAGGATATTATTATTTTGAGAATAAGAATGAGCAAAAATGCACAGCTCTCTCTCTGAGTCTAAATCCTTAATGAAATGGATAATCCTGCAGTAGAAGAATTCAATTTAAGCTATTATTGTCCCATCTGTGCTGAGTCAGGGCTGGCTACCTTGTACTTTTCTTCACAGAAAGTAGGTCTCCTTTTCAGTAGAACTGCAATCTTTTTCTCTACAATTTGGACCTTTTTACTGCTGGTTGGATTTCTATTATTAGTATTTTAAGGAATTTTAAAGCATTTCCTTAAAAACAAGATTAGAGGTTTTAAGTTTATATGAGAGGTACCACATAAACCATGTAGGTAAGGTTCTTTTAGTTTTATACTTACCTTTACTTTTAGGTTTATATTTACTTTTCAAGAAAATCTAGAAGATTGCTTAAAATGTCTAAGCTCTAACATCCACAACTGAAGCCTTGAACTTACAGTTTTTTTTTCTTAATCCATTGGACTCCAAAGAGAAGCTGGATTTGCTAGTGACTGCATATTTGACCTTCTCAGTATAGTCATAGTTCCCCAAATACATAACAATTCCTGTTTTAGCCACCAATCCCTACTGGAACATTCCGTGTCAAAATGGGGAGACCAGTGGGTTGGGCTCAGTCTGTAGTCTAACATTTTTATTTTTGATAATAATAGTAGGGACATGTTCACATATTAATTAAGACAGTAGTAGTGTTCCTGATCATGACGCTAATTATTACTGCATGCTTAGGATAGACTGCAAAATAGTAAAATGTAAAAAGTACATATATTCATCCGTTTTCCTGTGCTAAATTAATATGACATTTATCTTGGGGAAGTGGGAAGATGTAACGCTCTTTTGTTTTTGTTTTTTTTTTTTTGGCTGTGCTGTGAAGCATGTGGGATCTTAGTCCCCCGACCAGGGATTGAACCCGCGCCCCCTGTCTTGGAAGTGCGGAGTCTTAACCACTGGACTACCAGGGAAGTGCCTGTAATGATCTTTTCAACATTTTTGGGGGGGACTTTTCCTCTTTACCATTGGCTTTTGGATTGTAAATGGAAATCAGTTTTCTGGAAAAACTCGAAATGCATTCACATCTTCTTTGAGGCAGATTTTTATCTCAGAGGTGATTATTTATTAGCAGCATTCCAAAAATGCTATCTATTGGGAATGACTGCCCTCATATGCACTTATTTTTATAACTTACCAAACACTAACATGCTAGTCTGCAAGTGACTTCAAGAAAAAAAAAAAAGTGTTTGAAATGGATTGTACTGAAATTAATAGAGACTGCAATTTTGGTGTTTCCTATCTGAGGACTGTCTGAGACTCAGTTTAGTTGTTTTAGAATCATCCAACGGCCCCACAGTGACTTGCATTTTATGATTGTTGTTCATGAGGATGTCATCTTATCCAGATGAGGCATTTACATTTTACTCTGGGTTTTGGAACAATTCCTGCTTTTCTCTTTGCTAGGGTAGACATATTTTTGATACATGAATTTGTGAGTCTGAAAAGTTTTGAGTAATCAGTTAACTTAAGTTTAAACACTACCACAGAATACTTGTTTGTGTTTTCAAACAGCAAATATTGCTTTAAAATCATGTCTGCTGTAACGTTCAGATGAGTTTTCTTTCAACACTTGGAAACTATAATATTCTCGGATGTTTTATTTATCAGCTCCCTTTCTCCTACTGCTGTTTGCATGTTGAAGGAACAGTGCAAGACAAAAGATTTAAGTTTAAATCTGGTGAATGTTATAAATGGTGGTGACTGGAACTGGACCGGGGCACGGATATTCCTATGTCACTTCATGTAGTTTTTTCTGCGTCTGGCTAAGAGTTAGGTCCTTCAATATCAGCTAAAACTGTCAAAATTAAGTCAGTTGTGAAAAGTCAAGCCTTAGGAGGCATTCTTTATCTGAAAATCTGTAAGTATTATGCCCAGGCCCCCAGGAGAAAATCTGGTGAACAAGACTTTGCAAGAGTAGATTCGAATTTTCTAATGCATGTTTCCCAGCTGGAAACAAATCACTTTTATTACCTTTTTCTTATTTTTCATCTGCAATTTGTGGACTCATAAATATTATACGCAGTTGAAAATTGAATGGAATTCTATGATTTACTTTTTCATAAATTTTTTAGAAAGTAATTGGCTTGTTCTTTGGTTCTCTCATGATATTGAAGATGAAAAATATTATATAAGCATTTTGATAGATTTTGAGGTTTTAAAAAATTAATGGTGTGGAAGTTGACTCTGGAATAATACGGTTTCTGATTTGGTGTCTAAATTGTACTTTTTCTACCCCCACTCCCACCCTCATGTACTCACTCTGTTCCTTTTTTTTTTAATTTTTTTAATTTTTGGGGTATAATTGCTTTACAATGGTGTGTTAGTTTCTGCTTTATAACAAAGTGAATCAGTTATACATATACATATGTTCCCATATCTCTTCCCTCTTGCGTCTCCCTCCCTCCCACCCCTCCAGGCGGTCACAAAGCTGATCTCCCTGTGCTATGCGGCTGCTTCCCACTAGCTATCTGCCTCACTCCGTTCCTTAACTGCATTATGTGTGGCACCTGGAGGGGAAGGTGCTCAGTGAAAGCTGCTCCTAACAGAGGAGGAGAGAGATCAGTACATCAAGCAAAATATTTGGTAACCAGTGGTTTTTGAGTTTGCCGATTTAAATAGAAGGAGATGTATTATTGAAATTTTAACATTGATCTGTTATGGGATGTTGGAAATACATCCAGGCAATTTTAGTGCATTCCTTAGTAGGCTACCTGGGTAGCCTCTGGTTTCTTGTTAAGAGCACTAGTAGCTATTTTCATGTTGATTTTCCTTAAGCAGGCATTTATTCTTTCTAGCTTTTGTTACTCTTTGAAGGAAAAACTAAATCCTTAAAATTAATCCCGGGTTAAAAAAAAATATATATATATATTAATGTGTTAACCGGCCTAGAAAATCTCTGGTTTTTTTCCACAGGTGACCCATCTGACTCACTGATGTTACTCACACACACACAAAAAAAATCACAAATATTATCTGGTTAGGTTTTAACTCATCTTTCTGGTTTGCTTCAATCTTTTAAAACCCTGATTCTAAATTTGGTATCCCTTCCACTTGGGTGTCATCTGAAAATTTGATCAGTTTGCCATCTCAAGAGAGACGGATGGTCTGCTGGACGGGCCTGGGCCTTCCCTCAGGGAGCCTAGCGACAGGCTCTCACAGGAAGAACCTCAAGGTATTCAGCTGAGAAAGATTTATGGTGTGCAAATTCCAGGTGCCTCACGTCCTAGATAAGGATGAGCCTCGCTTCAGCAAGGCCATTCCACTGACCATTAATCCAAGTTCTCCTAATTCCTGATGATGTGCTCCCGATCCAGTGCCTCTTGCCCTTCTCAACTTCTCTAGAGGCACAGTGGAGCAGAGTCCTCCTGGAGCCAACCCTTGGTGCTTCCAACTGTACCCTGCCCCCAACACTTCCCATGGAAAGAGCAGCTGCTGTGGAAAACAGTTCAGTAGTTCCTCAAAAGGGTAAGGACAGAATTACCATATGGCCCAGCAATTCCTCTCCTAGGTATATACCCAAAAGAATTAAGAACAGGTCTTCAAACAAAAATTGTTCACAAATGTTCAGAGTAGTACTATTCACAATAGCCCAATGGTGGAAACAACCCTAATTTCCATCAACTGATGAATGGTGAACAAAATCTGGTATATCCATAAAATGAAACATTAGGCAGCTATAAAAAGGAATGAAGAACGTTACTGGTGGTCCAGTGGTTAACACTCCACACTTCCACTGCAGGGGGCACAGGTTCGAGCCCTGGTTGGGGAACTAAGATCCTGCATGCCGCATGGTGCAGCCAAAAAGTAGGAAAAAAAGAAAAAAAAAAAAAAGGAATGAAGTACTGATACAGGCCACAACATGGATGAACTTTGAAAACATTATGCTAGGTAAAAGAAGGCAGACAAAAAAGGCTGCATATTATATGATTCCATTTATACAAAACAACCAGAATAAGCAAATCCACAGACACAGAAAGCAGATTAGTGATTGCCCAGGAATGGGGGTAGGGTAAAATGGAGTATGAGAATGGGGGTTTCCTTTTGGGGTGATGAAAAAGTTCTGGAACTAGATAGTGGTGATAGTTGCACAAGATTGTGAATGTACTTAATACCCCTGAACTGTATACTTCAAAATGATTAAAATAGTAAATTTTATATGATGTGTATTTTACCACACAAAAATAATAATAAAAAAGAACAAAGTGTATTTTACCACCACAATAAAAAATAATAATAATAAAAAAGAACAAAGCCATCTAACAGGGTGACCATTCAGAGCATGTCCATCCATCTTGTCTAGGAGGGTACAAGACCTTGCCAAATACTTTGCAGAAATCTCTGTACACTATTTGTACCACATTACTTTGATCAACCGGCCTAATATCATTCGTGAAGGTACGAGTAAAAGGAAATCTGATAACTTATGTGATATTCTTTGTGACCCCCACTATCCTAGCTCTTACAGCTCACTAAGTTCCTGTGTGGGTGCTTACAAATCATTCTTTGAGTACTGTAATCACCCGGGAGTAACATCAAGTACACTAGGCTGTTATTTTTGGCACTGTCTCCTTTTTCAGAATTAGGACACCCCCCCCACGCCCCTCCATTCCTCTGGTTTTTCTCCTCCTTCCCAACCACAGGCATTCAGGGTCTCATTTGTAAGTTTTCTCTGATGGTTTATCACATTCACCTGGGCCCAAATTCTAGCACTTACAGCCAATCCACGCTGTACCTTGTGTGGTGGTGGTGGTGGTGGTGGTGGTCTTCTTCTTGTTTTTATCTCACCTCTCACTACTCTCCTCTTCACTCACTTTACTCCAGTCACACTAGTCTCCTTCCAATTCCTTACATCAGATATGGCACGCGTCCTCATGCCAAGCTCTAAGATTTGGCACTCTCTGCCCTCTCTGCCTGGAAAGCTTATGCCCCAGGTTCCACTGGTTCATTCCCTCACTTTCTTCAACTCTGTGCTCAAATATCACTTTGTCAGAGAGGCCTCCCCTGACCAGTCTATCTGAAATAGCGACCCCCAAGACCCCTCTCTCATTTTTCTCTCTCACTGTTTACCACCTTCTGACCTATTTGTTTATCTGCTTATTGTGTGTCTCCCCCGTCACTCTCTTCCCCCACCTCGCCACCTGACAGATTTATGTGTTTATATTTGGGTTGTCTGCCTCTCCTGCGATATCATGGGGGCTCAGTATTATTTATTTAATAAATCAAGATTGGCCTTCAACTCTCCCCTGACCTGTTCAGTCCATCAACCAGGAGTTATTGAGCAATCTTTATAAGCCAGGCACCGTGTTAAGTCTCTGAGCTACGTAAAATGAAAAGACATGGTTCCTGCTTGTAAGTGGCCTCCGGACTAGTCAGAGTAGGTCATAGGAGAGGCCACGATCTAGGGAATGTCAAGGAGTCCTCACTGAAGAGGTGAAAAAGGCTGAGGTTTTCTGAAGGCCAAGGAAGGTTTCTACAGGTGTTCGAAGTCATCATTGAGGTGGGAGAGAACACAGCTCATTCAAAGAACTTGAATATTCTGAGGCTGGAGCCCCAGAGGCAGGGGAGACAAGGGTAGCACTTATCATCACCTGATTATTTGTTTATTGTTCATCTGCCCCCACTCTCTTCCCCTTAGTTCTTGGGCTTATCACCTCCTGAGCAAGCCCCAAGGGCCTGACCCTGAAAGGCCACTGCACACAGTTTGACACCTGCAGGTGATGGAGCATGTGGTCAAGAAGACAGAAAGGGGAAAGGAGGCCTGGAGCCCAGCAGCTATGCTGTTTGTACAAAGCCCTCATTATTCCTGCTTGCAGATGGCTGTAGTACTTAAGAAAGCTGCCAAGTCAGATTAAACTCAATCAAGAATGTAGAATACGGGTCTTAGGTTCAACAGACAGCACTACTGGTGAGGGAGTCATTGCTATACAAAAGCCTCCGTGTTTCAGTGTAGGCTGGAGCAGGGCAGTGTTCAGGGAAAGGCTGGGTAACCAACCCAGCAGGTAATTGAGTCTGTTCTTTTCTCTGTTCTACTAATGATTCATTAAGCAGAGTGTACTGCTCACTGTGATCCAGACTCATGACTTCAAATCAAACAGAGGAGGCCAATTTTTCTGCAAAGTACAGGAAGGAAACAATCAGTGCCCTGGGCTTGGTTAGGACAGGCTACAGAGGCAGGAACCCTGCAACTGCTTTGCTCTGGGCAAGGCATTTTGGGAAAACTATAGCTTCTTCCTACAGAATGGGTTGTGGAAAAAGTTGAGGCTAATAATAAAGACATGCCTTGGACTTGGTTACCATCACACAAATTTTTTTTTCACAAACTATAAATAATTAGGAAGTTAGGACATTTTAGCTATAGTTAAATGATTATGTTAGGGAAAGAAACAGACAACTGGCACTAAATTTTTTAAAATAGAAACATTATAGTGTTAAGAAATTAAATTTGATCATTACTTTAAGGGAAGCTGAGGATTATCGGAAAATTACTGTGTGATGAATTAATAATAATATTCACATTCCATGGTATACCTACTATGAACTAAGCATTATGATAGGTTATTAGCATACTTTATTTCATCTTCAAAATAACTACCTGAAATATACATATATTAATAACCTCATTTAAGAGATGAGGAAACTACCGTTCTGAAAGATTAAGCAAGCTGACTATGGTACCCAGAAAAGCCAGGATTTAAAGCCTGAGTCTGTCTGGCTTGGAAGGGCAAGTTTTATGGTTTGTATGTTGCCCTGAAAAGCTCTTCCAGCTTTTGTGGCAAACGTCAAGTACCTTCCAAATCAAAGTCCTATTGGAGAGAGACTAGGATAAGAATTAGGAAAGTATTTTTACTTAATGTGAATTTGCAATGATGGAAATCATAGTAGGGAGGTGCAGTTTCCTTAGCAGTAAAAACACATGATTCTTCACTCTTAACTTAGGAGATATCCAAAAGCAAAAAGAAAGCACTTGAAGGAGAGAAATCGCCTCAATTCAAGGCTAAATCATGAATATAAATGAGATATAAAATAAGAAAGCATCTTCATGAGAAACACAGAGAAGCTTCAAGAAAAGACCCTCTTCGTTGAGTCCCTGTGTGTTGGGCATTATGGGGTAGATCCAAAGCAAATTCCAGACACTGGCCTTCTAGCCCATTTGTGCCTGACTATTCTAGACTTCTGACATATAAATCAGGAAACATTTCCTTTCTGTTTAAGATGGAGAGAAACAACACCAATACGCATACCCACAAATCCCAGAACAACAGCTGCCCTTGCAGTGGGGTTTTCTGGATCCCCAAATTGAAAAAAGCCTTAAGGTTCTGAGTGTCCAGCCCTTCACATAGCAAAGGAGTCCCCACTGCCATGTCATTTGTTTGAACATCTCCAACAACTGGGCGCTCACCTACTTTGATTCGACTCCTAATTATTAGTAGTTACTTGTTTATATTTTATCTGAAATCTACCACCCCAGTAACTTTCATCTGTTGATGCTCATTTTCCTCTTGGAACGAAACAGAATTCTGTCTTATGTCCCATCTCTTTTGATGCTGTAAGAGAGCCATCCTTTTGCCCCTAAATATTTTACTCCCAAGCTAACCATCCTCACTCATTTCAGCTGTTGCTCATATGCCATGATTTATAGCACTCTATGATATGACTCCTATGAAGGAGTTGAAGTTGGTCTATGTCCCTCATGAAATATATTTCCCAGAATTGAACATAATAAATCAAAGTATAGTAAGATTGATTATCAAAAGCAAAGAACAGTCAGAATACTATGGCTATATTTCTAATTAAACAGCCCAAGATTCCTTTGGGTTCTTTTTTCTTCTTTTGTTTTATAGCCTTATCATGCTCTTGGCTCTTATTGCCTTCAGGCTACTAACATCCCCAAGTCTTCTTTTCTACATGCTGCTATTTAGCAAGTTCTCCTTATATCCTTAACTTTGGTTCCAAGGATAGAACACTAAAACTTGTCCTATTTAAATTTCATTTTAACAGAGATGACCACTTCTGCATTTATTTACATATTTATCCTGCCTTTTTGCAAAAGATACTAGCTGATACATCATCCCTGGGCCAATGCCAGTTTGGAATCTGCTTTGTCATCTGATTTATTCACACTCCCTCCCAGACTCTTGTTCTCTATACACTGATACCCAGGTCCACTTAGCCCATATCCAGGTTACTTAAAAAGGACCATGCTAGGAAAGGAACCCTGGTTGAAACAGATCTTCAACAAAATTTGCCAGATTTGACAGAGATCCATTAATCAGCATTCTTAGGATAGAATGATTATGCTGCTAAATTATCCTATCACCCATCCAGTTTCTCCATCTTCTCAGCAAGGATGTCATGAAAGTGTTTGAAAAATGCCTTGCAGAAGCACAGAAACGCTATGTCTGCAGGATTCCTTTGACCTACTAGCCTAATAAACATATAACAAAAGAAACCAAAGCCTGTCTGTCAGGCTGTCTCTTCTCAGTGAATTCGTGCTGGCTTCTTTAAGGATCACCTCCCCTCTCTCTGGGAGTTCACACACCACCCATTTGATATTCTTAATAGAGAATCAATATTGAAATCCCCGTTAACATTTGCATCATCTACCTTCTCCCCATTTTTGAAAACCAAGACATTTGCCCATCTCCTGTCTTCAGGAAGCACTTCTATTTCTAATCTATGGGAAAAATAGATTACAAATGATATTTTAAGGATCTCTTTAAAAAATTGTTTTCATATTCTCAGATATGATTTGTCCCAACCTGAAGACTTGCATTCTTTTAGCTTACATCCTTGGAATGGGAGTGATGGTGGTAGGGGGAGAGAACAGTTTCCCTGAAGAATGGGGGTACTGTTTTTAGAAGGAGTGAAGGATGCTGGGCAAACAAAAGAGATTCCACTGCAGCAGTGAACCTTCAAATTCAAATATACTTCAGCAAGCCTTGGTTCTCTCTAGCTGGTCTTTCTTGCATTAGTGTTACAGCTCTGTGCTGTTCTTGTGGTTTGAGTCTTTGATTGCTACCTCCCTCTTCCCAGGTTTTTATGTGTCCTTTACATTCTGAGCTCCTTAGAGAGACTTAGCCTCTCTCACCAGCACATTTAGTCTCTTGGATTACTTCCTCCACTATTATTAATAAGAGGCTCTAGTCCCTTCATACAGACAACAGGCCCTTCTGCTTATTTGTAATTGACATTTCCTGGAAGTTGATGCATTTATTCGGTTTTATTGCTTTTAGTAGGCCCTGATCCCATTTTCGCAGTTTCTGTTACTAACATGGTTGAAAAAAAATTAGCCAAAGACCAGAGAAGATAAAGCCGTCGAGGGCTTCTGAGGTTAATAGGCTAGAAAATAAATTATTCCATTATCAGGATGAAAACTGAATCCTCACATTAACCTTCCTAATTGCTGGCTTACCTTGTTTTCATACTTTCTAAGTGAACAGGAACAAAGTCACTTGCTGCTGTTCTCATTAACACTAATGATCAATAAGTAGAAAAAAATTTTTTTGCTGATTCTTATATTTTGTTCAACATTATGTAGGCTTAATTTAGAGCTTATTAGGGCATTGCCAGTTTTGCTCATTATCTCCTCTATAAGATGAATATGTTTCTTAGGCAAGTAGTTAACATGAAGCAACAATGACTGACTCAGTTTTTGTCATTAAGCAAGGCTTTCAGTTATGTTTACTGCTGGGGATGGGGAGGGAAGAAGCAAGCATGAGCATTTAATATTGACTTATTTTAGATACTCCCAAGAAAAGGACAAGACGTACTTTACAACAATTTTGGCACTGAATGTCAATGACCAGAGCTGACTTGGTGTACAAGGGAAGTGTTTGCCTTGCATCCTCCCCTAAACTCTTCTGAGGTTCTTTCCAGCCATTAAAATAGTGCTCTGAAATGAAATTCCGATGCCTGCTACAACATGGATGATGAACCTTGAAAGCACTATGCTAAGTGAAGGAAGCCATATACAAAGGACCACCTATGATATGCTTCCATTTATACAGAATGGCCAGAATAGGTAAATCTATAGACAGAAAGCAGATCAGTAGGGGAATTCCCTGGTGGTCCAGTGGTTAGGACTCTGCGCTTTCCCTGCCGTGGCCCAGGTTCAGTCCCTGGTCTGGGAACTAAGATCCCTCAAGCTTTACCCTGCGGCCAAAGAAAACCCCACAAAAAACAAAAAACCAAACAAAAAAGAAAGCGTATCAGTGGCTGCCAGGGGCTGGGGGGTGGGGGGAGTGTTCGGGAGATTGGAAGTGATGACTAAGGTGTGTGGGGTTTCTTTTTGGAGTGAGGAAAATGTTCTGAAATTGACTGTGGTGATGGTTGCAAACTCTGTGAATACACTAAAAGCCATTGAACTATAAATGGGTGAACTGTGTGGCATGTGAATTACATCTCAATAAACCTTTTTTTTTTTTTAAATCACACCCTACTCCTCCTGCTGCCATTATATACCACTCCCTCTTTCTTTGGAGTCTTTAGCAACTGAGTCACTGTCACCTTTTCCATCAGGTCCTGCTACCATCCCAAATGACTCTGACATCCACATAGATGACCTACTACTCAACACCCAAGCAAGTCCCTTCCTGGATCTTCTCTGCTCCAGTGACCTTCCCCTCCTTTCTACTAGGCCATCACTCCGCCCTTATTTGTTGCATTCCCCACCCAACCTCCCACTTCCCCACCTCTGAAACAATGTCACAGGTCCCTCTCAGAACACGACTCCCAACACTTCCAGCTGGCTCTAATTCTAATCTGGCCCTGGTGGGCGTAGGGTTCTCCTCTTCCTCGACCTCATCACTTTGCCTCCTTCTGCTCCATCATATCAGCATCCACCACCTCCCTCCTGCCCTGAAACTCCCTGCTTTCACCACCACAGCTCTCCTTGTCTGGCTTGAATTCCACTACTTTGGTGTCTCATCCTTCTATCTCAGCCGTCTGGCAAATCTCAACCCTCCACCAATGCACCTAATTCCAGAACGACCCAGCCACATTTCTAGTCTCCACTGTACACTCAGTGCCCTCAGTGATCCGTTCATATTGCGCCAGAAGCCTCTCTCCAGTTCTCCAAGGTTTCTAGGAGAAACCTGCTTCATGTTTCTCAACCCATCTCCACCTCCCTCTTCATGCCCAGCAGATAATCTTCCCTCTGCCTCTATGTCAGAGAGGAAGAAGCTGCTTCCCTAGCACCAAACTATGTGCTTGCCTACATCCTTTCTTCCTCCCCCACCATTCACTGGTCTGAGCAAAATGGAAGAAATGCCCCTTTTCTTATTTAGCCTCTAGTGTGTCTGGCTTACATCACCTCCTCACTACTCAGTGTCCTTGTAGGACTGAGTATTTAACTCCTTTCCCCCATATCTTCAACCTCTTCCTCTCTATTGACTCCTAGCTTGTCTCTCCCTCCTTAAGCAACAGCAGCACCTCCAACTTGATGCCACACCCCCCCTCCAGCTCTCTCTCTTTCCGCCTCTTTAAATACAAACCTCGGGACTCCCCTGGTGGCAGAGTGGTTAAGAATCCACCTGCCAATGCAGGGGACGCGGGTTCGAGCCCTGGTCTGGGAAGATCCCACGTGCGGCGGAGCAACTAAGCCCGTGCGCCACAACTACTGAGCCTGCGCTCTAGAGCCCGTGAGCCACAACTACTGAGCTCGCAAGCCACAACTACTGAAGCCCGCGTGCCTAGAGCCCATGCTCCGCAGCAAGAGAAGCCACCGCAATGAGAAGCCCGCGCACCGCGACAAAGAGTAGCCCCCGCTCGCTGCAACGAGAGAAAGCCCACATGCAGCAACAAAGACCCAATGCAGCCAAAAATAAATAAATAAATAAGTAAATTTAGTAAAAATATATAAATACATTCCAACCTGCTGCAGTGTTCCTCCCAGAAAACAAAAAACTACATTCCATAGCCAGGCTTCTGGTTGTGATGTAGATTCCAACAATCAGGTGTACCTATGCGAGATTTGGAAGGGGGAAGTGATAGATCATGAAAAGGGGGCCTCACCTCTCCTATTTCTGCTGATGAGCATGGTTATGGAAGCATCTGGCTTTCAGTGGCAGTTGTAGAGGGAGTCCAATGTCCAGTCTCTAGCCACATGAGTGAAAAGAAGGAGCACCCATGGCATCCACTTTGCTGGCAGCAGATTCCTGATTTCTTGATCACAGCAGAGGATGTATAGGCTTGAAGCCAGCAGTTATGAAGACAGCTTCTTAGCATTCCAGCTCACTGATCATGGCAGACACAGTGGCTCCCTGGCAGTCAAGTTCTGCAGTGTTATTCTGGAAGGTTTTCCTGGAAACTCAGCCTAGATTTTGCTCTTCCAATCATATTTAGACTGCTTTTGTTCATATTAGTTAGAACGGTTTATTTTATCTTCAACTAAACTCGGACTACAGTATATCCTGCAGTTAACCACATTTCACCCTGAGTGATTTTTCTGAAACTCTAAAACTCAAATCCAATAATGGCGCTGCCTTTGCTTAAAATCCTTCAGTGTCTCCCAATATCTTTATATAAAGCCCAAATGTTTTAATCTTGTTAAAAGGTCCTGTATAACCTGGTCCTCTTATTCTCTGCAGACTTATCTTTACTCAGGTACTCTCCGACCACACTGACCTTCTATTCAGGTCCTTAAGAGAGTCACACACTCATCTCTTTATCTTTGTACATGCTACTCTCCCTGTGCGGAACACTCTTGCCCAACTCACTTGTTTTGTTTTGTTTTTCAATTTTGGCCTAAAGTCTGTGTCCTCCAGGAACCCTTCTCAGACTCTACCACCTATCACGATCACCGAAACTCTGGATTAGGCCCTCTCCTATATGGTCCCTTAGCACCCTGGCCTTCCTCCTTTTGAAACACTTACGTTACTGTATTGGGAATGCCAATTGTAAACTGTGCCCTCCTGCCCTAATACCATATGCACCTGGCAGAAGGTTCCATGTCTAAGTTGTTCTCTATTTTATCCCCAGTACCCAATGAGTACCTGGCCCAGACATAGGCATACAAATTGAAGTAATAAAGAAACTGAAACATTCTAAGCAGAGGGTCTAATCTCTATTGGATTTATGTTTCAGAAAAAACACTCAGGTGGCCACATGCAGAAGGAATTGTAGTAATGGGATCAGATGGAGGGGAGGGGCTGAGACAGAAAGTCCAGTTTGTTGGTCTGACCTAGGGCAACATTAGTGGGGATGGAAAGGAGGAGATTACTTCGTATGCTATGGTAGTGGGAGGGGAGCAGAAAAACTGCTAACACTCAAGAAGCAATGAGACAGGGGCTTATTAATTTTTCTTTTGGCGTCAAAGTAATTAACATTTCAAAGTAACATTTTCTGAGCGTCTACTCTATGCCAAGTATTGGATTAGATTCTGTGATAGAAAGATTAGTAAAATACTATCCCAATCCTGGAGATCACAAGGGTTTCAGTCCACTAGTGGAGACACAAATACTTTAGTACCAGGCTGAGAGATAAGAGAAAGAAATGAAGAATTTATGTTTTGAGGGGCTGTGGGTGTGTGGTTTTTCAGTTTATTTGTTTGTTTTTGTCTAAAGATAATGGGCTAGTAGTTTATGGGCAACAGACAGTGGACTATGGTGGGAAAACACTGGCTGGAGACAGAACACAAGGCTCTTAGTTCCTCATCTACCACTAATGAAGTAGTATGATATTGAGCAATTTGTTTACTTCTCTGGGGCTTAATTTCCTTATTTGTAAAATGAAGTTTTTGAGTGAAATCACTTTTAAACATCTATTATTTTATGTATTTGTTATATTTAAAATGTGTGCATTATTTCTAAAAGTTTTTCAAATCATTCAATTAAAATGTCTGTGTATTCTAAATAGTGCTTTAGGATAAATGTTTTAACTTTGTCCTATATTATTTAGAAGACAAGCATATAATCTGATCATAAATCAACTGTCATCTTTGGTTTCTTGGTTCTAAGAAACTGACAACATCATGCACTTTTGACAATTAGGGATAGTTAGCCAGAATATGCTCCCCCCGTAACCCCCATTTCCTTGGCTCTTTCATCCACATGATTTTTTAAATTTTGCATTATCTACTGCCTGGTACAAATGCTATGTTTTGCCACAGGAATGTAAAGCTAATGAAAAATCTCAAATCAGTCTTTCCTGCCCCTTTGATAGATGAGTAGTTTTAAATTCTGGACTCAGACCGTATGAGGATTCTCTTTAAATTTCAACAGAAAGGAGACACATGGAGGAGCACAAAAAGCAGGTTTAGAATCGAGACAAAGAGCTAGCCACTTGAAAATGCACTGCTCTACCCATCACTATGGCTCCTTCTCTTCGTAAGGAAGTGTGTAACAGCTTGCAAGGATGGCCAGTAATACTAGCAGTTTTAACAGATGAACCCGGAAAAATGACTGGCTTAATACAAAGTTATTTCTCATTCACTTAAAGTAAAATTGGTGGTAGGAATGATGATGGTGGTAGTGGTATGTGTGTCTGCTCCACGCAGTCATTCAGGAACCCAGGCTGACAGACTCAGCCATCCTCAAAACCCTACTTCCAAGGACACCTCGAAGTGTCAACATCCAGAGAGCAAAAGCAGTGTTGAGGAGGGAGGGAGGGAAGAGGCTTTCCTGTGGAGGGTTTTCTGGGCCCAGACTGACAGCACTTCCATCCACACTTCATAGCCTGATCTCAGCTCCATGGGCACACCTAACTGCACAGGTGGCTGAGGAACAGGGTCTAGCCGCATGTCATGGAAGAGAAAGGGCAGATTTTGATTACTACGTAGTGGTTTCTGCTTTATCCAGGGATATGGATTCTGTCTACCTGGTCCCTCTCAACTCTCTCCTTTCCACCTCATGTCTATAATCGCTAACAAAGTATTCAGAGGTGATTCCTACTTGGCATAAGTAGTTGGAAAAAATTTTAGAGTAGTAATATTCATCACGTAAGCATCTGACTTTTATGGTGCAAACTTCAAGTTTCTCTAAGTACTCTAATCTCTAACTTAGACTACTACAGTACATTAGTTTGTACAGGGCACACCATGATCAGAAGCCACTATGGGTTGTGCATAGAGACTGAACTTCAGGTTCATATAACTAAGACTATTACTCTCCCAATGGTATCAGACTTAATGAGGTCAGCAATAAAAAAATTCAGATCTCAAGTTTCCTCTAGATCATTTGTCTGGGAAAGTTATATATCACAATTACTGGCTTTGAGAACTTTCCTGTTATATGTCATAGCTTTTTTTGGTATAGAGCAGTGGTTCTCAAAGTGTGGTCTCAAGACCAGCAACATCAGCACCACCTGGGAACTTCTTAGAAATACAACTCTCACCACAAAACTCCTAGAAGAAAACATAGGCAAAACATTCTCTGACATAAACCATAGCAATGTTTTTTTAGGTCAGTCTCCCGATGGAAAAGAAATAAGAGCAAAAATAAACAAATGGGGCCTAATTAAACTTAGAAGCTTTTGCACAGTAAAGGAAACCATCAACAAAATGAAAAGAAAACCTATGGAAATGGAGAAAATATTTGCAAAAGATGTGACAAACAAGAGATTAATTTCCAAAATATACAAACAGCTCATATAGCTCAGTATCAAAAAAAACAAACAACCCAATAAAAAAATGGACAGAAGACGTAAATAAACATTTCTCCAAAGAAGCCATACAGATGGACAACAGGCACATGAAAAGATGCTCAACATCGCTAATTATTAGAGAAATGCAAATCAAAACTACAATGAGCTACCACCTCACACTGGTCAGAATGGCCATCATTAAAAAGTCTACAAATGACAAATGCTGGAGAAGGTGTGCAGAAAAGGGAACCCTCTTACACTGTTAGTGGGAATGTAAGTTGGTGCAGCCACTATGGAGAACAGTATGGAGGTTCCTTAAAAAACTAAAAATAGAGCTACCATATGACCAGCAATCCCACTCCTGGGCATATATCCAGAAAAGACAAAAACTCTAATTTGAAAAGATACATGCACCCTTATGTTCATAGCAGCACTATTAACAATAGCCAAGACACGGAAATAACCTGTGTCCGTTGATAGACAAATGGATAAAGAAGATGTGGTGTATATGTATATAAATACACACACACACACACACACACACACACACACACACACACTAGAATATTACTCAGCCATAAGAAAGAATGAAATAATGCCATTTGCAGCAACATGGATGGACCTAGAGATTATCATGCTAAGTGAAGTAAGTCGGACAGAGAAACACAAATATCATATATCATATATATGTGGAATCTAGAAAAATGATACAAATGAACTTATTTACAAAACAGAAACAGGCTCACAGGTATAGAAAACAAACTTATGGTTACCAAAGGGGAAAAGTGGGGGAAGGGATAAATTAGGAACTCGGGATTAACAGATAGGCACTACTATGTATAAAACAGATAAACAATACCTACAATGAAAAAGAATCTGAAAAAGAATGTATATATTCTGAATCACTTTGTTGTATACCAGAAACTAACACAACATTGTAAAACAACTATATCTCAATTAAAAAAAAGAAGAAAAAAGAAATGCAATTATCAGGCCTCATGTCAGACGTGCTAAATCAGAAACTCTGGTGGTGGGGCCCAGCCATCTTGTGTTTTCACAAGACCCCTAAAGAATATCCTAGAACCACTAGTCTAGTTGAGTTAGATTACTGCTGAAACATCTCATTTTAAGGACCAGGTCAAAAGATAATTATTTGAAACTGTTTTGTTGAAAACATAGCAAATCTCTCTGTAATACTGCTGTGAATTAAGAGTATTGTGGAAAACTGACAGAATGAAAAGACTGCTAAGAGCCCTGGGAGGTCATTAGGGCAAATAGGAGGTCATAGGTCCAAAGGTGTCAGTCACAGACATCTAAGGTTCTATGAAGCATCTCTAGGGGTTTCCTAAAAGAAAATGTATTCATATGTTTGGTGACTGCTCCCCTGACCATCCAGAGTTTGTTGCCAAAAGACATGGAATTTTGTGTCAGGAGAAATAGTTTTGGAGCTTTAGGACAGAGTCAACATCTTACTCATCTTTGTATCACCATTACCTACCACAGTGCCCAGCAGAGAGCAAACACATAATAAACATTTATGTTAATAAATGAATGAACTGGGACTTCCCTGGTGGCGCAGTGGTTAAGAATCCGCCTGCCAATGCAGGGGACACGGATTTGAGTCCTGGTCCAGGAAGATCCCACATGCCGCAGAACAACTAAGCCCGTGCGCCACAACTACTGAGCCTGCGCTCTAGACCCTGAGGCCACAACTACTGAAGCCCATGTGCCCAGAGCCCATGCTCCACAATGAGAGAAGCCACCGCAATGAGAAGCCCACACACCGCAACAAAGAGGAGCCCCCGCTCGCCCCCGCTCGCCCCAACTAGAGAAAGCCCACGCGCAGCAACAAAGACCCAAAACAGCCAAAAAAAAGTGAATGAATGAATGGATGGAATAGTCATCTCATGGATCCCGGTTTTAAATAACTTCCACTAATATTCCAGAATCACTTTGAAAAAAAATCCCGTTTGGATAGTTTATTCTAGTTACTTTGATGAATACTGACTGCCTCATGTATGTGGCCAGTCTTTTCAGCAGTTAAGGATTTTACCTATCAAACATTAAGAATGCCTCCAACTCCAACCCCTCCGAGAGAAAAACAAACATATGAAGATAAGTGCTTGTTCCATTTCTTGAAATGTCTATAAAATATCTCCATTGCTGCATGTTAACCTTTTCAGTGACTAACTCAGGGTTTCTCAACCTCGGCACTATTGACATTTTGGGCTGGATAATTCTCTGTCATGGAAGCTATTCTGTACATTGCAGCCCCATCACCAACTCTTCCCCCACCCCCGCCCCCCGCCCCACTGTGACAACCCAAATGTCTCCAGACACTGCCAAGTGTTCCCTGGTGGGGGATAAAATTGCCCAGCTTGAGAATCACTGCTTTAACCCAATATTAAAAGGAGAAGAGTCATTCTCCTGCATTTTATTCAAAGCTATGGAAACAGGCGTCAAGAAAGAACGTATGTTCCACATTTCCCTTTAGCTCATTGTTGAGGACTTCAGCAGTGACAGCTCTATCTATTTGAAATGATTTGGTTCACAAATCCTCATTATTTTAGGCCAGTTTTCTCCTTGGAACAACTTTATCTTAGAAGATGCAAATTCACAAACTCTGAGCATCTTTTTTACACTTACTGTGATCTTCTACAATGATTCAGCACTGAATTTCATTACAAGACATTTTTATTTAATAAATTTTATATAATATATAGACTGGCTAAAGGAACACTGTACAAATCCTTAATACAGTGTTAGCACTAACAGAAGAATTTTTATCTACTTCATTACAATATTTTTAAAAATTATCTAAGTAAAACCTACAGTAAAATAAAATGTAATAATAACCTTTATTACATCCTACCTCAAGATTCTGTCTCTGGAAAGAAAGTCTTCATTGCATCTGGAATTTACTTCTTGGTATTGAAAGAATATGCTAATAATTCTATTTCTTGATTCACGTTGGATCGTATCTATTTTCTTCCTGTTACCACATGAGGATTTAGCATTATTTCAACATCCCCTCACGTCTGTCCTCCATATTCTCAAGATAAATATACTACAATTTTTTCTTAAATCGTCAGTGTTTAATCATGAGCCAATAGTGTACCCTGACATCCTCGTTGACATCCTCACGCTACTGTCCCCTCCCTTATTGTCCATGTGGGTCTATACTTTAAACATTCCTCTTCTTTTTTTTCATTTAATGTCATTTTGAGAGGGAGAGGAGATAAAAGCATATAGCCATCACACATTTAACAGGAAACTAAATTATTTTTGAAAACTTATAAAAGACTAAAGTCTCAAAATTTTACTGTTAAAAGGTAGAATCTCTACTTTACCCTCACCTCTTGCATTTAGCACAAATAAAAGCTAGGCACTTTTTTTGTTGTTGTTTAAGAAACAAGTGATGTTAAATAGACTTACTCTGATCATTTTGTAATATATATATAAATATCGAACCATTATGTTGTACACCTGAAACTAGTGTTATATGTCAATTATATCTCTATAAAAACATAAATAAAAGCAAAGGCAGGTTACCAGAAAGACTTCAATTCTTCCCCTTCTGTACACTTGGGACACAGTTACCATTCCTATTTCATGATAAATCTGTTCTTCTCTCTTCTGACCTTGCCGAATTTTCCTTTATCTACCTGGGACATTGAAACCTGGGAAACATCTGGCAGCCGTGCACCATGAAACTACGTGTTCTTGTTCCATGAGAAACGGTACTGTAATAAATGTTTCCTGTATCAAAAAAAAAAGTATAAAATCTGATTTTTAGTTTTTCATAAAAAATAATTTTTGCACCATCAATCAATAACAACCAAGAAATCAGGACCACCCAGATAACAAAAGCAAAGGACTAAAAAAAGAGACCCTATTAACATGACAGATGAAGAAGATACCAGGTGAGAAGAATCAGCTATATAACAAAGCCCACAATTTGGAAATTGTGGGAATCAAAGTCAAACAGTTAATTACCAACAAAGACAATAACAGTGCTTCTTTTGTCTTTCACGGTGAATGCACAATAAGCTCTTAATACTAAGACTGGGAAATAAACCATCTATAATCTACTGAAAAAGACCATCTGCTTCTATAAATTTTGTTCTTATACACTTGCCAAAAGAAGAGAACATATTAACAAAATAATGGGCCCTGCACCGTTAATTGCTAGGTTGTTTGCAGTTGTGCTGTTGCTATTAGAATTTAATAAGCCATTCCTTCTGCTAAATTAATAAGCAGCCAAGATTATGTAATAGCTGCTTTCAGCTGCTAATTATTTTTCCCATAATTCCCTTCCCTCCCTCCCCCCAACCTCCACCTTTTCTTGGCTAGGAATACCAGAGACTGCCAATATGTCATCAGCAAGTCTCCCGTCCTCGTTTTCAGAACCACAGACCAACATCAGGAGCATAACCAATGAGCTTAAACTTGGAGGTAGTTATCTCAGGAACCTTGAGGACATGAGTTTTGTACAGAAAAAGAGAAAAGCAGCATTTGGATTCAGAGGGCGAGTTTTCATTACATCGTATTAGATATATCTTTGACTGGCTAATGGCATCTGTTTTGTGTAGTAAGGGAGAAATGGGGCATTAACATGTGCCTCTGGGGCAGGATTGGTCCCGTTGCTGAAATTTGGGCAGGGGGCCTAAAGACCTACAGAAAGCCAGCTCTGTGCTTTGTGTCGACCACTTCTTTAATACTACAGTATATACGTTTAGCATACACGTTGGTAGGAAATTTTCCAAACAGCATAGCAGCGTTTAAAAGGGAAGGTATTCCAGAAAAAAAAAAAAAAGGAAGGTATTGTATATTTTTATTTTGCCAAAGAAGGGCATTAAAAAAATGCCCCCAAATTCCTATTATATACTATCTTAGTTTTATAGACATTTTAACACACACAAAAAGAACACAATCTCTAATAAAGGATTCCTTTAGATTGATTAAATTTAGCTTCCTGTAAAACTTAGCATCTCTTTTTCCCTTTGGGCCGTTAAAAAATTCGGACGACTATGTTTGGGAACCTCTGCAAAAAGGGCATAGCTTAACAAAAGCAATTTTCTAGCTTTCTTTGTAAGAACCGAGGTGACTGGGGTAATGAATAGCAGTCGACATGAGAAACCCGTGGCTGTTCAAGCAAGGTCACTTAATCCCGTGGGGCTCCCCTTTCCTCATCTGTAAAAGATGAGTCGGACTGGATGATTCATCCATTCTTTCATTCAAAAAAATATGTACATCCATTATGTGCCAGACACAATGCTCAGCACTATGGTTCTAAACAAATCTACAATTTTATAATCCTTATCAGTCAGCTCACATTTACTAGTGGTGTTATATACTAGGCAGTGAACTAGGTTGGGATACAAAATGAAGAAAATTCAAGATGTGCTAATGGGCATATGGATGAAAGAGGGATTCCTTCTTACAGGGTTTGAGGGTGAGGCTTCATAGGAGCTGTGACATTTGAGAGCAAGGGCAAGCCAGGCAGAGCAAGTCGTCGACAAGACTAACTGGAACCCAGGCGGATGTGGGGGAGGAGAGGAGAGACTCCGTGTGAAAGAAGCGGGATCTTGAAATGAGGTGCTGTCTAGGCTTTTCAGCTGAGAACGGACAGTAACTCCTCAGGTCCGCAGCACTGAGGACGTACGAGGCAAGCCCCGGGAAGAGACACTTGCACAGCTTGGGGCGAAAAGGTGTCTAGGGCTGTAGCAGTGCGATGGGAAGCAGGGGTCGGATTCCGGACGGTTTTGAGGCAAAGTAATTGTAAAGAGCACTCTAAACGCGTGCACGAGCTCCAAGAAAGAGCTGACTTATTTTCCTCAGAGTTGCAGCACCCCCTCTCTCCCCTCACCAACATCACCAGGCATTACACCGCCCCGTCCCACCCTCTTGGGGCACGGAAAGTTATCCGAGCTCGAATGTGGTTCTTGGCAGTCCAGATCTTCCCTGCCCCGCATAGCAGGGTCAACAAAGGGCACCGCGAAACACTACCTTCTCACCACAAAACAGCCGAGACTGCTGCGCGCGCGTCCCGGTGGCACACTCAGGAGTGCGCAGGCGCGCCGGCCCCGGCAGCGGCCGCTTCCGGGTCACGTGGCCTGGCTTCCGGTTCGGACCACCCCTCTTGGTAAAGACGCGGCCAATCGGCTTCCTCGGACTGGGCGGTCACCTGAGCTGTCTCCGGTGCCGTTGGCAACAGCCGAGCTGCGTCCCGCGCACCGCCCAGCCCGCCCCTCTGCTCGCCGCAGCCCTGGCTCCTCCCTCGTCCGGCCCCCGGGGCGGGGTCTGTCGGCTCGCCCTCCCCTAGCTGCTTAAGCCTTCACTCCGCGAACCGGGTCCTCTCCCCACAGCAACACGGCTTCTCTTCCTCAGCTCAGCGACAGGGGCTTCCCCTCAGCCGCCGCCGCCGCCGGCCGAGCCCCGCCGCGCCTGCGGCCCGCGGCCGCCGTAAGTCCCGGGAGGCGATCGGGGGCGCTGGGGACGGGGAGCGGGGAGGGAGGGTCGGGCGAGCCCCCCGCTGCCCCACGAGCGCCCCGACGACCCCACCCTGCGTCCGCCCGCCCGGCCCGCCACTGGGGCACCGCGCCTCCAAACTCACTTCTCTTCGCGTCCGCGCCCCTCTCCACACGGCGCCGCGCCCCAGGATGCGGGGGCCAGTCTCGGACGCTGCGGCGGCCCCGCGGCACCTGTGGTTCGGAAATCGCCTCAAGTTTTGCGGGGCATTTGCGGGCGGGGTCGGCGGCCGGGGGCGGCGGCGACCAAGGACCCTTGGCGCCCCCTGCGCGGCGGCGGTTGCCATTGTCTGCCCCGCTCCTTGCCTGTCACCTCGCCCGGGCTCGATCGGTCAGTGATGGAGTGCGGCCCCCCGTGGGGCGGCGGGCAGGCATCGGAGACGGCCGGACCGAGGAACGCTGGCCCCGAGCCCGTTCCGCGGCCGAGCCCATTGTTTTTAATACCAATCTCCAGGAATTGAGGTGCTCTGTGATTTGTGGCAAAATCAGAGCGTTGGTTTTTAACTAGAGGAAAGGAATACTTGTGCCTTGCGACCGGCCACCGTCCCATGTTAACATATAATTTATTTTCAAGAGAGTGAATTATCTATTCGTCATAAAAAGTGGTGGTGGGGGAGATGGGGGAGCCTGCTATAGACTCCCTTGAGTCCTTGAGTTCCGAAAGCAAACCCCCAGCCCTCCTGGTCATCGAGATCCTGGAATACGGGTCTGTTCTTTTCCAAGTTCTGCTAACGGGTTTGCATGAAACGTTGTCCAGTTAATGCTTTACTTGCTGTCCCCTTCTAATGCCGCTATCTTAACAGGACTTCTATGTGAGGCACTTTGACATCAATAAACAAATATTGTTCGTTTACTTCGTGCCAGGCATCCTTTTTAAGTGAGGTGTTTTCAGCCAATTTTAACTTTAATAAAGTTAAATTGTTGCATCGTAAATTTCTAAATATCTTGATGCCCGTTTGGATTATTATTAAAAAGCGGCAATGATTTCTTAGCGAAATTTAGGGCCCATTTTATTCAAATTGATTGTATAAATTCCCCCACCCCATGTTCATGGTGTGGTGAATATTAAGAGTCAGGCTGAATCTTACTTGCAGTAACTAGTACTGGAACATACAATAGTTAAAAGAAAAAATATATATATATCTGAATTCTACCTTTAAATTACCTTTGTAGAAACAGTGCTTATCTGTTTGCAGTTGAGAAGACCAGTTGAATTATACAAGAAGGTTTCCTTAAAAACTAAACATGTAGACTAATCATCATTTGCAGATTCCAAATAAATATATACAAAACAGTTTGTGTAAAATACACTAGAATTCAGCATCCACTCCATCTGTAGATGCTGTGTTTTTTATCGTTTTAAATGAAGTATTTCATGTAATGTGTGTAGCTCTTATTTTGGCTTTTTAAAGGTTTTATTGTCTTAGGTAAAATTATATTAACTCACTTTATTGTGTGTATATTTATGGTGGGATTTTTAAAATGAGATAAGATACTTAAATCAGGCTTTTATTAAGAAAAATGCATTTATGGGATTTTTTTGGTTTATATTTTAGATTTTTTGTTTTGCTTAAAATATGTAAGCATAAACTGAAGAGAGCATTCTAAGTTATAGCAGTCTGTCTACAAGTAATTCGGTCTGGAACCAGGACGGCTTGTTCTGTTTAGGGTGAAAAATAGTAGATCTGTTTCTTTCAAATGCATCTAAACCAGTTGATGTCAACAATTCTCTTTTGATGCATATACATGCATTCCTATAGCACAGGTACACAATAGTTTCTTAAATTGCAAGAATTATCTTTTTCATCAGAATTTTCACTTCGCCTGTTTTTGTCCTCCCGTCCCGCCCCCCCAAACTTACGTGGAACCGGGTGGGGTGGGAGGATTTGCATCTGGTGGGAAGATCTTTCTATAAGAATTTCCTGCTATTTTAACTGGCATAGAAATATTGATGGCTACTCATCATTTGTTAGCTAAACGCCCTGTCCCCCAAAGCTTCTCTGTGCAGCATGTCATCTTAACCTTAACTTTATTGAATCAAAGTATTGTCTGTAATCTTGGTTCTGTTTATCTTAACAGATGCAGTTTATGTTGCTTTTTAGTCGTCAGGGAAAGCTTCGACTGCAGAAATGGTACGTCCCATTATCAGACAAAGAGAAGAAAAAGATCACAAGAGAACTTGTTCAAACCGTTTTAGCACGGAAACCTAAAATGTGCAGCTTTCTTGAGTGGCGAGATCTGAAGATTGTTTACAAAAGGTATATTTTGATTTATCAGGAAGGTGAAATAGAATCAAATGTCAGATCATTTATAATGTGGAAACTGCAGACTTTTGAGGGATGACATTTATAAATAATGATTAATAAAGGTATAGATGAAATAGTCTTAAGGTAAAGCTTTGTATTTTTAAGATAACTGCTGTTTTGATTTATTACCCAGGCTAAAATGTTAAAATTATGGAAATCTTTTTACACGAAATTATGTGACTGAAGGCATAAATGATACTTCATGCTTAATCATCTTTTTAGGAAATTTGAAAGAATTCATTTCTTTGCAGGGGAAAATAAGATCAGTATTTTAAATTGTGTGAGTAATTCTCTGAATTTAGATAAGCATTTACCCTCCACCACCACCTTCTCCCCACAAATCTGTAAAGTAATGACTGATATTTGACATGCCTTTTAATCTGACTTTTAGGATCTCTTACTCACTTATAAACACCTTGGATACATAGACCATTTTAGTCACAGATGTAAAAACTGGATATATACAGGATTTGTTCTTTAGGGCTTATTAATTTGAAGTACACTTGTTGCTGTGGTGGAGGTGTGATTATATCTGGTAGATAGATAATTTTGCCAAGAACAGACTTTTAAAATTTTGATGTTGCAAAATGACTCATAGGTTGGCCTTGAACACTAAGCTTTTTAAAAAATGCTATACATCTTTATTAATATCTGAAACTTTTTATACCTTAAAATAAACTTCTCAAGATTGTTCTCATAAGGTTAAAAGAAATATAATTACTTTGTTTCTTCCCCATTTCTGTTCCCTTACAAATAATTTACTGAATTTAAGATAAGAACATTCATGCATATAAAAATTCTTTCCTGAGGGGGATGTGCAAGGAACTGACTGTATGGGCTTCGAGGAGGGTCAAAGAGAAGCCTGGGTTTTCTCTCAGTTTTCCTTTATTCCACTACAATATGAGTGGGGTTTGTAGGGGAGATGGTAGAGAAAGTCATGAAGGTTATAGGACATCTAGAACTTTAAAAATACCATAGACTTCTCTTTAGAATAGAATGAATATTAGTCATCTTTGGGTGATTTTGTATCCAGTGTTTGGTTTAGTATTTGTTGAGAAAAATCATAGCATTTTAGAGCTGGGAGATGTTTTAGAGTAATCTAGTCAAGTGATTTTTTTTTTTTTTTAAAAAGCTTTTTGCCCCAAGGATAGAACTTTAAATGAAACAAGTGGAAGTGGAGGTGCTCGTGTGAAATCAGGACTGTGTCTCAACTCATTTGGCTTCCACCCTCTCTGTAAATGGTTCCTGAGTTTGAAAACCACTACTGTTGATCAAACTTCAGCTTTATAAAAAATGAGAATTTGGGAGAAGTGACTTGTCCAAGGTCAGTTGCTAGTGACTGCCATAGTGGCCAGAACTCAAATCTTAAGCCTGGAGGCAAAGGTTTTAAACTGGGATGAATAGAAAATTTGCATTTCTTTAAAGATCCTGTAGTTGGAGAATGGGTGGGGGGAGGGCTGAGACTGGCACCTGAGGGATCTGTTAGGAGACTGCCTCATCCGGCAGTCCTGAAGGAAGACCTCTGCTGTGGGCTCAGCAGGTGGAAGAGCTGTTCCGAGGTAAGTTTGGTAAGACTTGGTCACCGCTAGAAGCAGGGAGGGCAGTGAAAGAAGAGGAGGAGTGGTGTTATTCCACATTTCTGATTCAGTTGATGGGGTAAATGGTGAAGTAGAAGGTTGGCTTTGAGGGGCCTGTGTGACTTCCATTTGGAGATGCCTAGTTTTCTCAGGGTGGGCATAGGCATGGAAGTCTGGGGGAAAATTAGGCATAAAGCGTTAGATCACCAGCATTCAAACAGCAGGCAAAGGATAAGTATAAGGTCAGTCACATTGGGGAAGGGGAGAGAGTTTCAAAAATAAGGCCACCAGTGCCAAAGGTCGCATAAAGGTCAACTAAAGTGAAGAATATTAGATTTTACAGTGAGCATTTCACAAAATGCCCTTCATCAGAACATTTTCAGTGGAATAGTAGAGACAGAACTCTCTGAAGAAATGGGGCAAAGTGTGAAGAGGTGGAGACAATAAAACAGCAGGTGTAGAGTATTTGGGGGAGCTTTGCTATGAAGGACAGAAGAGGTGATAACCACCTGTAGACAGGATTGGGGGACAGGGTTAAAAAATGGCATAAGAGACTTAAGCTTATTTCTAGATAGGGGAAGGAGTCCCCCGTGTGGAGGAGGAAAATACAAGCAAGGGAATCAGTCCCAGGAATCAAGATTCCTGTAGCTGAAGGAGATGGCCTGTCAAAAGAAAAGAAGGCACTACTTGGTGCTCTGTGCACAGCATTCAGCCCATCCATGTTGGGCCACCGCTTTTTCCGTTAAAGGCTGTAAAGGGTAATCTCACCTGACTCTGATATTTACATCAAGCGCCTATAAATAAAGGTGCACTAAAAAAAACCCCAGCTTTACTGAGATGAAATTCACATATAAAAGTTAGAATTTATAATCAGTTTTCCTCTGCATTTCCCCATTTCATACTGAAAACTCATCTAGAGTACTTAAGGACATATTTTTTTGTAGCTATGAACAGGTGATTTTTTTTTAAGAAGATGTTGGGGGTAGGAGTTTATTAATTTTTACTTTATTTATTTTTGTTGTGTTGGGTCCTCGTTTCTGTGCGAGGGCTTTCTCTAGTTGTGGCGAGCGGGGGCCACTCTTCATCGCGGTGCGCGGGCCTCTCACTATTGCGGCCTCTCGTTGCGGAGCACAGGCTCCTGATGCGCAGGCTCAGTAGTTGTGGCCCACGGGCCCAGCTGCTCCGCGGCATGTGGGATCCTCCCAGACCAGGGCTCGAACCCCCGTCCCCTGCATTAGCAGGCAGACTCCCAACCACTGCGCCACCAGGGAAGCCCCAGGTGATTTTTTTTTCCCTAGACCAGCTGGAAGAGGAGACCTTTTAAGCAAAGGAATTACCACTTAGCTGCTGAGAAATTCTGAACTAGCACTTTCGCTGTTCATACCACCAAGTGATCTTTATGTCTGCCTTCCTCAAGTTGCCTCATCCACATTCTTCATCCCTGAGCCTTTCTTTACAGTTGCCCCTCTTGGGGAGGGAGAGGTGAGAGGGGAGTAAGGTTAATATAGCTGAAAAATTAGACTGAAAGTCTGGGGACTTGAGTTCTTTTCCTTTGGCCATTAGCTAGTTTTGTGACTTTGAACAAGTCATTTTGCCTTTGTTTCCTCATCTCTAAAATAAACGCTCTTGAAGATCCCGTGAACACAGAAGACACTGTATGCGTTTTTTATTCCTATTTTGTGCAGCATGTTATGGATGAAAGTCTTAATATTAATTAAAAAATACACACCTACCAATTACGAGCTTCAGAATTTGTTGAAGAGTACTGTATTGATTTTCTTTACTAACAAAAGAATTTTTAATGACATAGCAGTAGAATATTGAGAACGGTTTGGTTACAGTCACCCACAGTCAGCTGATATTTAGCTGACTGGGGAGAAGTCATGTGTTGTGAATATAAGAATAGGCACCTTCAGATGTTCTCTGAGTGCCAGTAATTAGAGTAAGCCGTAATCTACTCTGCTAAAAATAACCAAACATACCTTTCTTCTTACTAGTCTATTATTAATTTTACTTCAGATTTAGACTTACAAATATATACTAAGAGAACAAAATGAGCTCATTATTGAATTTTTTAAAACCACTTGCTTCTGAAAATAGGGACTATACCTCAGGTTCTCCTGGTAATCTTTTACTAAATCAAGATAACAATTTTTATTTCTCTCTTCAAAGCATGTAAAATATTGCTTTGAATATGTTTAATTTTTGCCAGTTGCAGGATTACTTTATTTAGCACAGTTCTGGGCCATAGTTTTTAATATACAACTCAGGCTCTGGAGTCAAATCACTGTTCTGGGAAGATTACTCAATTAAGCCTGAGTCTCCTGTAAATGCAAATAATAACGGTATCTCTCTGGAAGGGTTTTTTTGAGGATTAAAATGGTAAATTATGCCAAGGCCTTAGGTAACATTTAGTGCCTTACTCAGAGTGAGGACTCAGTAAATGTTACCTGTTATTATGCTTCTGTTTCTTTCTTCCTTAAGCCTTCTGGAAAGAGGTGCCTTCTTATAATCCTGATAACTGGATGCTCACCTACAGTGAAGAATTCATTTAATTTGATATTAAAGTAATATTTCCGAATGACTCGTATAATCTAGGACCTTTGACTAGTGTTTAAATGCTGTTTACTTATAAGGAAAAAGCGGTACTGTGGATAAGGAGCAAGGATGGTGTAAGCATTAGATTGCTTAACAGTAGCATTGAAGAAATCTTGAAATTTAAAAAACAAATTAAATTTACCTGACGTTGCCTATTAGTAAATTCTTTCTAATGGAATTATTTAGCACTCTGTTCATAGCAGCTAGTTATGTCTGGTTTTTATCTACCATTTTTCATGTCAGCCCCTTTAATCTTTAGTTTTCTTAATTCAGAGAACCTTATGTGTCAATTGTATCAGTTTTCCCAAATTTAAGACTATTTGAGGAGCATAGGTTAGGGAGGATGGAAGGTTGGAATATCCCATTGCCTTTTAAAGCAATAAACAAAACATAGGATAGTGCTGGGAAAGATAGGAAGCGCTTTGTTAGTAAGGTTGGAGGTGGTGCCTGTTATGTCCTTCATGATAATAAATGAACGTGTGTGAATTCCTTCTCTCTAAGACTGCAGGGGACCCTTTTTTTTTTTTTCCGGTACGCGGGCCTCTCACTGTTGTGGCCTCTCCCGTTGCAGAGCACAGGCTCCGGACGCGCACGCTCAGCAGCGTGTCCCCTGCATGGGCAGGCGGACTCTCAACCACTGCGCCACCAGGGAAGCCCCGAACCACCATTTAAAATAACTTAGTGAAGGACTTACCTGGTGGCGCAGTGGTTAAGAATCCGCCTGCCAATGGAGGAGACACGGGTTCGAGCCCTGGTCTGGGAAGATCCCATATGCCACGGAGCAACTAAGCCCTTGTGCCACAACTACAGAGCCTGCGCTCTAGAGCCCGTGAGCCACAACTGCTGAGCCCGCGTGCTGCAACTACTGAAGCCCGTGCGCCTAGAGCCCGTGCTCCGCAATAAGAGAAGCCACTGCAATGAGAAGCCCACGCACCGCAACGAAGAGTAGCCCCCTCCCCTTTCACCCCAACTAAAGAAAGCCCACGCACAGCAACGAAGACCCAACACAGCCAAAATAAATTAATAAAGAAATAAATTTATTTTTAAAAATAAATAAAATAACTTAGTGAATGTAGAAATCAGGTAGAATGGACGTGGCAAAAAGTGTATGTGTATGACAAGGGAGTCAGTGTGGTAGAGTGGAAAAGGCCTGGAGTTAAGGTATGAAGATCAGATTTCTTGTCACAGTACAACCACTTGGCAGGCCCTTGTACTCTTGGGCCTCTTTTTTTTCCTTCCGTAATCAAGGATGCTGCTGCTTACTGTTGGAAAAATCAAATAAGAGGAAATGTTTTTAATAATATTGAAATTAATAGTGTTATGAAAATACTCATACTGAAGTTATTCTCATACTGAAGAGCAGGAATTCCTTGAATTTCAAAACTGAGATTGTGTGTGTATGTGTTTGTATGTTATTTTACATTAATGCTATGAGCAGTAATTTCCCATTGTTTTCTAAAAATCACTTAAATGCTCCTCTGTGAAAATTACAATGGCAACTGAGACTTGTTTAGAATGTCTTAGGTTTTCATTTTGTTTCTTTTCAAAAGCCTTAAATACATTTAAACCATTTGAAAATACTCTTTTAACCCTCCTCAAAGGACTTGGTTAGGTCATCCTTCCTTATGTATGCCTCAAGGTTGTGTTAATAACTTTTGGCTTCCTTGGATCAAGTATAACCTAGTCCCATGTGCTAGAATCCTAGTTTGGAGAATATGACTTTTCCAACCTTATTATACTTTCTTCAAGGGTAAATAACCCGAGCTTTAATTTAACAGGGTAGAACTTGGAAATTTTGAGGACATGTCTCAGTTTCCCCTGTTCTCTTTTTCTGACTTCTATGATTACTTGGAACTGTTGTTTTTTTCTTGAGGTTTATTCCATAATCCTATAAAACTCCTTTAAAAATAATTCTGTGCTGTTAGAAGTCAAGATAGTAGTTACCTTTGGGGGTGGGAGGCTGTGACCAGGAGAGATTAGAGGGGCTTCAGGGGTTCAGTAATAATTCTGTTTCTTGGTGCAGGTGCTGGTACACAAGTATGTTCACTTCGAAACTCATCAGGCTGTACATTTATGACTTGTGTTCTGCTCTGTGTGTATATTACACTTCAGTAAAATGTTCCAGAACATTGACTTAACGTTGACGGCATCTTCAATAAGTCCTTCAGTTGGAGAGTTTATTTTCTTCCCTGTTTACTTGTGGTTTGAAATAGTCAACAGTGCACTTTGTTTTAAGTAAACTTGAGAACAACCTGGGTCAATTGTGTTTTAGAATATTCTAGAAAGGAGCCGGAATGGAAGAAGAGCAAAATAAGTAACTCTTTCTTTTTTTTTTTTTTGCTTGCCTGTACTTTTCAAAATTTCTTTTTGTACATTTATTACTTTTATAGTCTAGGAGAAAAATAATCTACTGTTGTAAAGAGGAAATAAACTGTATAAGCATGACATATTTTACAATAGGATATGAAAATGTATTTTAGAAAACATGATTATAGGGTAAATTTTTTTCTACATCTGTTTTTGTTACAGATATGCCAGTCTGTATTTTTGCTGTGCTATTGAGGAGCAGGACAATGAACTAATTACCCTGGAAATAATTCATCGTTATGTGGAATTACTTGACAAGTATTTTGGCAGTGTGAGTAGTATTTTGTTTTAGGAAATTGAATGCCATAGTGCTTTTTTTTTAACCTTTTCTGTAACAAGTTTATTATTTAATTATCTTGGGGATTCTGACTATTTGATAGTAACTGTGGGAGAGGGAAGGAATGGCTATTTCTTGTCAGTGTGCCTAGTGAGTTAACTGCCAGAATTGCTTGACCCCACAGACCTACTCATTTAATTATGCTGCTGAGAACAAGGTTTAAAATAGTGAAATAGAAAGGGGTCCAACTGCAAAGATTAATATACTGGAAGTGCTTAGTATAGAATTTAGATTTGGTTAGCAGTTACAATCATATTACCCAGAAATATGTATTTCAAAAGATCAGTCTTTATGAGTAGAAAATTATTAAGTTGCCCATGTTAGGAGCTTGCAGAGTCTGGTCTTCCTTAGCTTGTAGGCATTAAGATTGATTCCCTCTGGTCAGATTTTACTGACTACCTGATAGTAGGTAAGTAGGTAAGTATCTTTTACTTTCTTCGGTTTTATTTATTTATTTATTTATTTTTGCTTTTCAGGTGTGTGAACTTGATATCATCTTTAATTTTGAGAAGGCTTATTTTATTTTGGATGAGTTTCTTTTGGGAGGAGAAGTTCAGGAAACATCCAAGAAAAATGTCCTTAAAGCAATTGAGCAGGCTGATCTACTACAGGAGGTAAGCTACTCAGAGTTCTCTTGACTGGACACTAGCATGTTTTGCTCTTGCTAGGGAAGTCTCAGTCATCTTCCCTCATTCTTACAGTTTCAGAAATTACTCTGAAGCATGCTTGGCATGTAGTGTCCATGTGCAGTTTATTGATTGGAATATGTGTCAGCCACATCGACTCAGTTACCTGTGGATGGATTGTTTACTTTGGAGATGATCTGGAGATGGCCCATTTTGGGACCCCAAAACACCAGAGTCCAAACATTTAGAGGATGGACTACTTTAAGATGGGAAAAGTAACAGTAATTTGAGAACTCTCTGTCCATTGTTTTGAATTACTTAAGATAACCCCTTTTCTCACTAGTGTGTACAATGAGGAGTTGACTGTGAGATTATGGCATTTTCATTCCAACTTGGTTCATATTTTCACCTCATGTCCATTAAGTGCAAATGTAGCCAAGCAAATGATAGTGTTATAATTATACTTTTTGTAGAATCCTCTAGTTTTGTGTTAGCAAAACTAACTAAAAAGTATTTCTACTTCTCTATGATTTTCTTAAATAACAAACCATGTTCTGTTAAACAGCTACATTCTTGTCTTGCCTTGATATCACAAGAACCATTGATAAAACCCCTTTCCCTTTCTAACTTCCACAGTTGTCTTGGGTTAATTGTATATTTGATACTTCTGTACCTTCAATTTCTGAAGTTAAAAATTTCGTAGATAAGGCTACCTTTTCCTAAAAACTTAATGATACATTAATTCAGGTACCTAGTTGAATTATGCTTTAGTCATAATTGTGGTTTTATTCAAATAGAAAGTTTATAGCATGAGGAGAAGGAGCTAGTCAATATAAAAAAATTAGTTTTTTCATTATGGTAATTGTCTTTTTTATTATTAAAGGAAGCTTTAAATCAGAGGAAATCTTTTTCTTCATTATAACTTCTTTTTTTTTTTTTTTTTTTTTTTTGCGGTACGCGGGCCTCTCACTGTTGTGGCCTCACCCGTTGCGGAGCACAGGCTCCGGACGCGCAGGCTCAGCGGCCATGGCTCACGGGCCCAGCCGCTCCGCGGCATGTGGGATCTTCCCAGACCGGGGCACGAACCCGTGTCCCCTGCATCGGCAGGCGGATTCTCAACCACTGCGCCACCAGGGAAGCCCCCATTATAACTTCTTAACTGTTGGCCTCAGTCAGGAGAGTGGGGAGCTCTCGGTAATCCCTCTGCATCAGTCACTGACTAGGTCAGTTGTGGGGATTGTTTGAAGTTGGGATGACATCATCTGGAACATTCATAAGTTAAATATCAGACAATGCTTTGTACATTTAATTATCTTGAGTTACCAAAACAGAGGTTAAGGTGCCTGCACAAGTGAACTATTTTGTTGACAGCCCTAATGGCATCTGCTGTTCAGTAGTGAAATGAGCACAGCCCTTTTTCCATGTGTGTATGGTTTGCCACAGTTGTTTATTAATTGATTGTATACATGTCATTCGAAGATTTTCTTTTTAAATGTCAGATGTGCCGACTACAAGTTCATATTCTGCTGTTGTAAAATTGCTTTAAAGTTAGCACCTCCTTATTTTGCTGTTCACTAACCAGACTTTTCTAAAAATTAGGTCAAGACCAGGGTCAGAAATTGGGAATTTTTCTTTCTTTTTTTTTTTTTGGCCGTGCCTTGCAGCATGTGGGATCTTAGTTCCCTTACCAGGGATCAAACCCATGTCCCCTGCATTGAAAGCGCAGGGTCTTAACCCCTGGATTGCCAGTGCAGTCTGGGAGTTTTTCATATTTGTTCCTTCCCTTGATCACTTTTATATTTCATTATTATGGAACTATATTCGGTTCTATCAGATCCTGGTCCAAGTTCTTTGTCATTTCCTGATTAATTACGTATGCCTTGAAACATTTCTAAAGTTGTTGAAGTTCAGCTTTTAATTTTAATATTTTTTTCTGGAGAGTAATGTTTAGGGCATTGATGTCTCTTGTGTCTGGATTGTTTTTTAAACCCTACTGGGAAATCGCTATACACTTTACAATATGACAAATATGCTAAGTTTACTTTATAGCATGTATTGAGTAATATACTAGAGGATCCAGAAGTTATTACAGGTACACGTTTGTTTGTAAATGTGTACATGTGTGTGTATCTCCCCTATAAAAGTATTTTAATAAGAAGTACTGTCTCTTTTTTTGAAGTAGTATTTTTATATCTCTAATTGGGAAAAGTAGGAATGGAGAGAGAAGCATAGGATGTCCTTAGTTCCATGTAAAATTCTCCTTACCCCATCTCACCCTAGTTTAAAAAAAAAAAACCTGACTACTGTTAATTACAGTTCCTTGTCTTTAGAAGAGAGCTTTGGCCCTATTTCTCATCTGTGACTACATTGTTTTGTACATAAACCAAATTGATACTATATTAAGACATTTTCTATTCAATGGTCCAGGTGAACCATCTTTCTTAATTTAGCCATTCAGGTCTTGAGGAGGCAGAACGTGGCTGGTCCATTCTGAATTTAGAGTGAGGTTAAGGCCTTTATGAAACCAAGCTAGAGTCTGTATGGGGCAGTTAAGCTTCATTCAGGTTATTCTGTTCAGGTTAACTTGTTTATTCAGGTTATTCACCAATACTGTCATAAGAAATCCAGGATGATAAGATGTTTGTTTCCTACAATAGAGTCATTTATATGTTGATACATGATACAAGTTTACATCTCTGGGAGAGTATTTGAATATTATGTTCATAAAATAGGTGATAGAATAAGATGAGAAAAAGCATTCTACAAACTGCTGAAAAAGATTTGTCTGGGCACAATGATAGCAAAAAAGAACTATGATGATAGCTAATGCTTATTGAGCAGTTAGATGTGAGGCATCCTATGCTAATCATCAGGATTTCCTGAGAAGGTCACAAGAGCCTTTTGTTTTTGTTTTTTTGTGGTACGCGGGCCTCTCACTGTTGTGGCCTCTCCCGTTGCGGAGCACAGGCTCCGGACGCGCAGGCTCAGCGGCCATGGCTCACGGGCCCAGCCGCTCCGCGGCATGTGGGACTGGAACACGAACCCGTGTCCCCTGCATCGGCAGGCAGACTCTCAACCACTGCGCCACCAGGGAAGCCCCCACGAGAGCCTTTTTAACCAAAGAAGAAACAGAGGCTCTAGAGGCTCGGTGAAGTTCCAATGACTGGTCCTAGGTAGCAGTTGGCAAAACCAGGATTGTAAACCCAGATCTGCTAGACTCCAGAGCTGTATGAAATCTTAACCACTGTGCTCTGTCCGCCCCAACCCCCATTTGTGTATTTTCTTGGTATGTTTTAAACATTCTGTTTTAGACACCAACTTCTGTATGTCTCAGTAATATAGTAAAGAAATCCATAATTCTCCTGGAGGTTTCTCTATGTTGAACAAAGTAGGTTTCCTAAGACTGATGCTATCCTTTACTTTTTAGACTGGAAATTTTCATTGTCCAAGTTATCAATAGTTGGAATTTATTAATTGGATATATAGATATAAATAGTATTTTTCAAATCATTTCTTGTTGGATTTATCAAAATGCCTAGATCTATAGTAGCTTTTTTGGTCTTATAATTTAGGGTATAATATTCACTTAGTCTATGTCATGAAATGATTTTGCTTCCAAAATTGTAAATATAGCTGTAAAGACACTTATGTAAATGCAGTCTTAAATTTGTAGAAGTCCTAATTAATTGATCTTAATCTAGTTTTTCATATATTGTGATTTTTTTTTTCTTTTTCTATTTAGTGTCAGGTCTTTTACTTGAATTGATTTTTTCTAAACACCAAAGATGACTTTGAATTTATATTGAAAATATCTGTTGGCTTAAAGATATATGCAAAGCACAAAATAATTTTGGTTTTAATCCTTTTTTAATCTGTGAAATACACATTTCTATCCTTAAGAATGTTTATTTTCTTTAGAAAAATTTCTTTAAAATGTCCTTTTTACTCAATTTGTGTAAATGTCATATAGTTTGTTTAGATAGTCCTTCATTTTATAGGCAAACAGGGTTAGAAAGTCAGTGCATAAAGTAGATTTTCTATTAGCATTTTATAGTCAGTAATGAGAACATAACATAAATGTGTATCTGAATAATAATTACTAAAATATCAGATATTATGATTAAATAATAAAGATGTCTTATTTTACTTAATTACTTGGTAAGGAAGGGTTACAATTTTGATATTTCTAGACCAAACTCTATGTTAATTCCTTTTGGTATTCTGTTGTATGAATACATAATTAGATTTGGGGGTAAAGCCCAGAATAATTGGTCTGTTATCCAATTTTTAACATTTGACCGTTGGAATTTAAAACATATTTTCTTAACATGCCACTCGTACTTAACTTGATTCTTAAATTATTAAAGTGCAACATGCTGAGATTACTAAATTGACATTTTTTTATTTGCAATACTTGGAACATTTTCCCCAGCACCAATTAAATACCTATTTTAAGCTAGATTTTTTTGGAGGGAGGGCATGGGGTAGCAGTACAGTTGGATTTATTTTATAAACATTACATATAATGACAAAGGAAATATAGAGTGCATTTTCTTTGTGAAGTCAGGCACTTACCAGTTTTTCTCTGCTCCTTAATTTTATAGAGCCAGAATGAAGAATGGGGAGGTTTGTCTGAGGATATCTTATGATAAAGAGCAGTCTAAGGCTTTAGTCCCTTTGACCCCCACCTTATTTATTGGTAACTACTAAATTTACCATTTTCGTGGCATGGATAAAATGGGGTGTTATGCCAAAACTGTTGCACGTGAGATGATTTCAAGTCCTTGCTTGATCTGTGAAGATCAAATAGTTAAATACTGGGTGTTGGGCTTTAACCCTCAGCGGTAGATGCATGATGGTGTTGATCAGCGCTTTGAGATGTGTCAACCTTTTTTTTTATACTAACAGCATCATTTTCAAATTCGTGGGGGCTTTCCTTTTGAGCTTTGTTTGCTGTTGGTATTGTTTCTCACTAAAGTAATCTGAGAAATGAAAAATAAGTGAGGTACCAAAAGCAAGCATTACACTCATGAATTTGCTTCTACTTCAAGGTGGTCCACTTTATGAATAGATTTATTGGATTTACAGTTGTTAATTTGCCTCATCTAGAAAGTGGTGCTCTATGGAGAATTAGTGCTGCTAAAATTGATTTGTTTTAGTGCTGGGCCTGCATGATACATCTTAGTACTATACATCTTTGTGGAAGTAGTAATTAATAAATCTCTTGGACTGCATAAAAATGGAAAGGTAAGAATCTTAAGAGAAAAAGTGATTTCTTTAAAAATGAATCTTTTGTAACTTAAAAGTATTTTAAGTAAGTAAGTACTTATTGAAGTATTTAATAACATGCCTTTTAATAAGTTTGGGGTTTTTTTTTAATTAAAATCTTGCTAATTAAGAATATTTGGGCTTTGGGCAAGGTAGTCAAACTCAAGAATAAAGAATATCTTAACATTGTTTTAAAACAGATGCTTTAAAATATATACAGTAATATAACAGCAAAAAGCATTTTGATAAAAATCCTCTTAGGATTGGCTTTAATAAGACAAGCTCCTGTAATTCCTTTGTAATTACCACTGTTTGTATTAAAACCTTTAAGCCTAAACCTTCTTCTTTTCAATTGGGTAAAAGTTAACAAGGCTATATATATAATCTTTTACGCCAGCATATTTTAAATTTTTTTTTTTTTTTTTTTTTTTTGCGGTACACGGGCCTCTCACTGCTGTAGCCTCTCCCGTTGCGGAGCACAGGCTCCAGACTCACAGGCTCAGCGGCCATGGCTCACGGGCCCAGCCGCTCCGCGGCTTGTGGGATCTTCCTGGACCGGGGCACGAACCCGTGTCCCCTGCATCGGCAGGCAGACTCTCAACCACTGCGCCACCAGGGAAGCCCTATTTTATCTTTTTATGAGTAAACTTGATTGGGGTCTGCTAGAACAAATTCTGGATAAGTGAGGTTTAGTTACATTAATGCTTGAAATAGAAAATACAGAAGGGTAGATATAGAGAAAACAGAAGGTGGAACAAATCTTGCCTTTCACTTTGCATTTAATAAGAAACAGTTTGGCCAATGCCCTTGGTCACTGGTTTTTAGGTTGTAATCATTTTGCTGTATGTTTGTTTTTTGAACTCTTTTTCTTTGTTTGCTTTTCAGAATTTTGAGGATTTCCCCCTTGCTGTTTCATTTTAATTCATTTTGAGTCCACTGTTGCTACTCTGGTCTGTTTGTAATAATGAAAAGTTGGAATAACTTAAAATATTCAGTAACTGTAAATGTGATTTTCAAAAGTATTTGACAAGAAGCCACAGTAATAAATGCAATTTTATATCACAATAGTTACATAAACCAAAAAAATTTTTGGTTAAATAATATATACTTACTTATATTTCTTATTTTATAGTCTCATGTTTTCTATTCTATTCTTTTTTTCAATGCTGGTCCTGATCCACTAAGTTGATTGCATGAGCCCTAGGATTGGGACCTGCACAGGGACCTGCAAAGATCATATTCCTAGCTGCTGGTGGTGGTTTTATGTGTTTATTTATTTATTTATTGAAGTAAGTTGACGTGATTTTTTTCTTTAAAAAGTACTTTCTGAAAAATTGCAGGGTTTGAGTTCTTTTTTCCCCTATTGAGACATTCTTTTTTCTTTTATTGTTTCCTCTGCTGTCTTTTTTTTTTTAATAAAAATTCCCATTATAGGAAAATTAACAAATACAGGCAAGCACACGAGAACATAATTTTACCCACCAGCCAGAGACAATTTATTGTGGTTCTCAACTAGGGTTGGGGGTGGGGAAGTTGTGCCTCCTCAGGGGACATTGGGCAATGTCTGAACACATTTTTGATTGTCACTGCTAGCCGTGAGGTGCTACTGGCATCTAGTAGGTAAAGATCAAGGACGCACTGTTAAAGAACCAGCAGTGCCCATAACGGCCCTCTCAGAATAAGAAATTATCCGGCCTCAAGTGTCAACAGTACCAAGGTCCAGAAACCCTGGTTTAATTTAACATCATGTAATATATAAAATTTTCATTTATAGATTCCATTTACATTTATGGACTGCTACATCTTTTCAATATAATGTATAGTCCAGATTATAAATGACTGGCTGAATCAAAAGTAGAAGGGGAAAAAAAACCCTAAAAATTGTGAAAGAAGGAGAAATGTGCTCAAGTAAATGGCTATAAAAATCACCTCTGTGATCCACCAAAATTACTTTTACTTGATAACCAGAGATAGCCCGTAGCAAAACTTATGGGATGTCACTATATAATTTAATTTCCTCAACAACAACCAAATCTGTTAACATCTATTAAGGTAATTGAGTTTTTGCCTGAAAACAGAATTGAGCATACCCTGCAGGCAGTTAGAACACTTGAATTTTCTGCTGATTTCCCTATCCACCTTAGGGATTTGATAATTCCTTAAGAGAGGAATAGTTTAAATGACCAGAATTTACATATATAGACTTATGTTGTACCTGTAGACATTTTTGTTGTTTTTCTTTTATACCCTATTAGCGTTAAAGAATTTACTTAGTAAAGATATTTAGAGTTTGAATATTTGAAATTCAGTGATTCCAAGAAATCTTTTCTATTTTGAAAATCCTGATTAAGTTTAGGGCATTTCAAGTTATGATCCTAATGGAAGAACAGGGCAAATACAATACAACTACCCTAAAATGTGCTTAAAACTATTTCTTTATAGTTTAAAGTTATATTAGCTAGGTTAATTATTCTGCTTCTTTATTAAAAAAGTACAATTAGCTGCCAGAGAAAGTAATTTCTCTTTACTATTTTATCACTAACAGGTTTTAGAGCAGGGTTTTAGGAAATGTAGTTAAGTTTTCCTCATTATTATTTTTAAGACAAATGTAATAGAAGTAGACCAACAGCACAACAGAATAAGACAGCAGGAGATATGAATAAGTAATCCACAGATGAAAGAAAAAACACATGGTCCTTTGACTAAGGGAATGTAAATTAAAATATCAGTTAGCTTTTTTTTTTTGGTTTCTTGGATTGGCAAAGAATAATTGTTTGCTTCTTATGAATGCATAAATTTGTATTCCATTTTGAAGGATTAGTTTAGTGATATCTATTAACAGTTAAATGTGTACACCTTTGCCCCATTAGTTATACTGGAAGGAATTTTATCCAACAGAAATATACAAATGCAGCAAGACACATGCTCAGTATAATATTGAGCCATTGGAACCTAACCAAATGTCCATCAATGGGAAATAGGTTAAGAAAATTACAGTACAACCATACATGAAACTGTTAACCTGGCTTTGAAAGAAATGAGATCAATTTCTATGTAATGATATGGAAAGATACGCATCAAGTAAGAAAAGATCTAGGAGTAGGACATTAACAGTATTACCTCTGAAGATATTTGAGGTCCCGCCCTCCTGTTTTCTAGAAGTGTAAAACATGTACTTTAAGTATAATTTTTTTTAATTTATAAATTTTTTAAAAAGACAAAATGCTGCTCTGTGAATGGAAGACTACATTGTGTTGTTCCTTTAGTTGAAACTAGAGTAGAATTTGCTAAAAAGGAAGTTTCAGCAGGTAAAGTGAAGCACTTATGTTCTTTTGGCCATTTTAACACTAACCATCTGGAACAACCATATTGCTCTTGCCACATTGCTAACTTAATGTAAAAAAATCGCTCGATTTTCCTAGTGCCTCACAAGTGCTTTTGTAATAAGACACCGTGAGCCCTTTCATCTAAAAGGTACCTTATAAAGTGCTCTCATTTCTTCTCTTTTTATTCATTGCTAAAAAGAGATCTTAGTGCATTTGGATACTCTGCAGCCCTTTGGTCTTTAGCTCAAGGATTAGAGTTCCAGAGTTGAGAATAAGGACTTTGCCACAGTATTCAGTGAGGGGCAATAAAAAGGACCATTGTATTCTAGAACATGAAGGACAAAGGATACAGTTCAAGGAATAAGTGAAGCCCCTTCAAGAAAAACTGAAGTAGAGCAGTAACTACAAATTACACTTTCTTATATATATTTTTAATTAAATGTACATTATTTCTCTTTGACTACATAGTGTACCAGAAAGAAAAATCAGGACACTAGGTTTTCAGTTTTGGATCCAATACCACTAGTTTATTTAAGCACTTCTCATTTCAACAAGACTTAAGCCTTCAGATAATTACTTGCTTACCAGTTTTCATTATAGTTTATCAGATCATTTTACTTTTGAGTCATTGGCCTAGTATAGTGAATATCTGGGAATTTTTAAGGTAATGAGGTTTGTCTTAGGAACGTAGGTGGTTTTGAGAACAGGTGTAACTTAATTCCTTTCTGCTGTGTTTGTTGTCCTACACTTCCCACTACATCTGGTCCTTTTTGTAGGGGATTAAGAAAAAGATTATTCTTAGTATGGAGGAAAGTTGAACATGCATGTATACTGAGAAGAGGAGCTAATGGAGAGAGGGATGAAAAACAGGAATGGAATAATGGGAAAAGTATATGTGGAGGGTGAATAGGAATGGAATCAAAAGCATTGGTCTTGAGTAAGGTGAGTCTTCTCCCTCCTCTGTTTTGAGGAGATGAACGGGTTAAAGATGTAAATTTTTTTTTTTTTCCTCATGAGTTGGATGAGTTGAGAAACTACATCTAGAGGAGAGCTGCAGGGACTGAGGAGAAAGAAGAGGTAGATAACTTGAGGAAAATGTTGAGGGTTTGGAATAGGTTTGCCCAGGATTAAAGGCCCATTTCAGACTGAAAATAGTAAATATCTAATCTTTATTTAAAAAAATAGGTCACCAAAGAATCTGTACTAAGGGCACTTGTGGTTTATGTTTGTGTAATACAACTTGTTTAAATTTTTTTTCTCACTATTTTCATTCTGGTCTTTATTCCCACACAATCTAAATCACTGACATTTCAGTGTATTAAACTCAGTTTGCTAGGTAATAGAAGACAGTAGGTCTAATTCTGCACAGGACTATAAAGTCTGTGTATTGTAACAGACTTCATTCTCACCCTCCCCAATTCTTAATTAATATAATTATTACATGACTCATAAAATGTACTGGTGGTAAGAAGGCCCAGAATACTGGAGTTATATTTAATCCACTATAATGTTTTCCTCGTATATAAGAGAAAAAATAACTTGGTTAATTATGGGCATATCTGTCATTTAGCTAAAAATCAGCCTTAAATGCTCATTAAGGCATTTATTTATAGCACAACTTTCTCAGCCCCTAGCAGTTTAAACTGGGCAAGTACTTAAAACGTGTTATAGCAACTTAAAAGTGGTTAAAAGAATACATTTATTTTTTTTAATTTAAAAAAAATTTATTTTTTACTTTTGGCTGTGTTGGGTCTTTGCTGCACACGGGCTTTCTCTAGATGCGACGAGCGGGGGCTCTCTTTGTTGCGGTGTGCGGGCTTCTCATTGCGGTGGCTTCTCTCGTTGCGGAGCACGGGCTCTAGGTGCGTGGGCTTCAGTAGTTGTGGCTCGCGGGCTCAGTAGTTGTGGCTCACGGGCTCTAGAGCTCAGGCTCAGTAGTTGTGGCGCACGGGCTTAGTTGCTCTGCGGCATGTGGAATCTTCCCGGACCAGGGCTTGAACCTGTGTCCCCTGCATTGGCAGGCGGATTCTTAACCACTGCGCTACCAGGGAAGCCCAATACACTTATTTTTGTGGGTTTTAGAGTTTGTTTTCTTCTTGAAGAATGTTTTTCCGGTGAGGAGGTTTTTGCCCTTTGAAGAGTATTCTTCTCAATTGACTGGATGATAATTTCTTAAGTACAGTAATATGGATCACTGTTATAAAGAATAGTTTGGCTTTATCAACCCTTTTCTTTCCTAAAGGGTAGTAAAGGTCTGTCAGAAATGCCTGGGGGGCTTCCCTGGTGGCGCAGTGGTTGAGAGTCCGCTTGCTGAAGCAGGAGACACGGGTTCGTGCCCTGGTCCGGGAAGATCCCACATGCCGCGGAGCGGCTGGGCCCGTGAGCCATGGCCGCTGAGCCTGCACGTTTGGAGACTGTGCTCTGCGATGGGAGAGGCCACAACAGTGGGAGGCCCGCATACGGGGAGGGGGGGCAGTCGGGGGGGGGCAGTCAGGGTTGAGAATTGCTTCTATAGAATTGTTCTCTTTCATAGTTAAGTCTCCTCTGGGGAGGAACCGCTGTGTACTCAGCCCTATTTGAGAAACTACCTTTTTCTTTTCTTTTAATTGTTGGTTTTTACATGGTGTGATATAAAATTAAGAGAGAGGGCTTCCCTGGTGGCGCAGTGGTCGAGAGTCTGCCTGCCGATGCAGGGGACACGGGTTCGTGTCCCAGTCCCACATGCCACAGAGCGGCTGGGCCCGTGAGCCATGGCCGCTGAGCCTGCGCGTCCGGAGCCTGTGCTCCAAAACGGGAGAGGCTGCAGCGGTGAGAGGCCCGCGCACTGCAAAAAAAATAAATAAATAAAATTAAGAGAGAAAACAAAAAGATGAAAAGCTGTAATATAAAGGCTCAAAGTACTGGTATTATTTAGGTGAAAAGTTATTTGATAGACAAATTTTTCTTGTTCTCTGTCCAGAAAACGGAACATGTATCACAGCAAGAGTTTCACTGGGTATAAGAAAGCATAGTAGAATATGTGCTGGAGTACTTACATGTATCAAAATGTAGTAGGATATATAAATTCCGTTTGTAATTATAATTTTGTCAAGTTCGTTGTTTATAGTTTAGCATTACCTGAAAAGTTTAATTACATTAAATCCCAAGGGATAGTCCCAATTATTTCATTTAACTGATATTTTCATAGGAAATTTTGCTCTGATAATGATCTATCATTGGGGCTTATAATTTATATTTTTTACACAGAGAATATTGAAATAGGTTCAGAGTTCATTGACCAAAATACTATTATTAATACCATTGATACCGAAATCGAATTCCCTCATGAAAATGAAGCATTTAGGGGTTCAATTTATTATTAGTATTATTTTAGCTTGCTGCTTCATTCCACAATATTCTGAGTGGGAGAAAAAAAGCAATTATATCTTTAAACTGTTTAGGAATTATCTAAGGATTAAAATTTAACTGGCTTTTTTCCTCAAACACTTTTGTATTTAATGGTTATTATTTAAGTATAAGGTATCTGTTACATATTTTATTGAAACAGTTTACATGAGTTTGTAGCCTAATATTTCAAAGTGCCAAGTTGAATAAATATTAAATTGAGGATATCTTAAAAGCACTCAAATAAGCAGTTTTAAACTTTTTTGAGTCACAAGCCTTTTGGAGGGGTATAATCGCTTTGAGAGTCTGATGGGCCATGGGCCCTCTTCTCAGGAAAATCTGTACCTAATTTTGTCTCTAGTTTCAGGGAGGTTTTGGAGTCCCTAGACATTCATCTCTTCTGTGCACTCTAGGGTCAGTTTAAAACCTCACCTCAGGTTACCTTGTTGATGTGAGAAACATCCTTTTAGGTACATTTATAGAGAGAAGGCATAGACATTTAACACATCTATTTGGAGAGTCCTTTAAAATCTTTCTCGAGGATTATTTTAAAAGTAAGATCCTTAGTCGCAAGGGTATAGTCTTGGGAATTTTTTTTTTAAGCTAAGCAAACCATTGAAAACCTCTATTGCTACCAAATGGGTGACTACTTTTCTCCTTTTTTCTTGGGAAAGATTTTCCTTTAGGATCTGTAAAAGTTCATGGTCATTCTAGGATGTAATGATTTTCATTAAGGGATTAAATTCCTTTGCTTCGTGTGGTAAAATCCTGATGAACTTGAACACTGGTGGGAGGGAGTATTCTAACGGGATTTTGAGTTAACTCAGTATTTACCAGATGACTTATACTGAAAAATCTTTTCAGAGTATTTTTAGTAAATACAGTGCTTTCGGATTTTGTAGGACATATAGGTCATCATACAGATTATCATTATATACAGTAAAATTATAAAAGATGAATCTGAACTCCTGGGCTTTGTTTAGAAGTTAAATATTCATCCATGAACCAAAATTCTAAAAACAAACAAATTCTAAGTTTCAATTAAAATTTCTTTACTGTGCACTAAACATTCTAGAAATCTGATTGTGTCTATGTCAGTTTGTATACTGTGTGTAAGAATATATGCATTTCTTTTGTAGCCACGTCATGAATATTTTAATGTCCCTGTGTACTAAATGACTACTCATCATCGTGTATGCAGAATTTCACAGAGGAAATAGAGAGCTGATATGCTCATGAAAGAAAATACCCTCAGCTTGGTGACTGATTATCTTGTATAATAATAATAGAACATTTCAGAACCATTACCTTTATAATTGTAATAATTTTCCTGTTTTCATCCTCTTTTCTGTTTTATTTTCATTCGATATGTGATCTTGATATAGCTTTTCCTGCTTGCAGCTGGTTTAATTCTTGAAAAAATATGACCTATGACCATTTTGAGTAATGCTTCATCTTAAACACATACGTGTCATCATTTATGAACCATCTGTGATTAATCGTGTAAGAGGAATACCTAGCAATTGTTAAAATGTTTACCAAAGAAAATATAGCTGAAATGCTAGGGCAGAATAAGCAATGCATAATATAGTGTGGTTTCATCTTCAAATGTTGGTGGGGGGCGGGGGGAGCTATATTTAGGGTGATTATATTATAGTCTATATGAGCAAACGTTTTCTAATGTATCACATAAAAGTGTATTTGGAAATAATACAAGAAAGTAAAATCTACTCTTATATAATATTTAAGGTAAAACATTCAGTTTCTAAGAAATTTATAATGCCACATTTATTGAATCACATTTGTGCTATATGGTATCAAACAGTCCCTTTAAGAACTATTAGAAAGCTATATGAGAAAAGTCTCTTCTGCAATATTTGTTGTTCAATAGTAAGTAATCCTTTCAAAGTATTAATACCTGCTTTATTTTATATAGTTAAGATTCTAATATTGCTTAAATACTAATATTTTACTAGTTATGGTTTTATAATTGTCTGCATTTAATGATTTGTTAAATATGGTTTTATATTTCTGAATATGAAAACCTTTAATATTGATAATTTTTGTGTATATTTTTAATAAAACATGCAACATATATTATTATAAAGGGGAAATTACCAAATAATTCATTGTTTATGTCTAGAGAGTTTAAAGCCCGAGTTAAGTAACCTAGCATTAAACAATACATTCAAAAGATGCTCAAACTGATTTACCATTGAAAGAAGACCTGTGAAAATGTGTATAAGGCAGGTATGCAGATCAGTTGTTTCCATTCTTACCATTCTCACTGTACCACATGACATTTGAAGCAACCTGGGTGGGCGGTCAAATGAGAAATTTAGCATTATATACATTGATAGCATTGGGAAACATTGGTCTTTTCGTTTCCATTTTTTTCCTCTATCCCTCCCCCAGCCCTGCAACATGTCATTCATGTGGTTTTAATGCTGCATAAATATGCATTGTCTCATGCCTGTTTGCTTTGGATGCTGTGTGCCCAGCTGTAACAAGATGTTGCTTCTTTTGTTATTTGTATACAGCTGCTTGCTTTAAACTAGTAGATTCTGAAATACCTTTCCTTGCATGTCTAAAATAAAAGTATTGCATGTACTTTGTCTCATGTGAATGACTTTTTTCTTCTCCATCCTTTTGATAAATAATATATTTCATATTTTAATTTTTCCAGGTAATTTTTTTAATTGTCTTTTAAAAATAACAAAATTTACTAGTTTAACCATTTTTAAGTGTACAGTTCAGCAGTGTTCAGTATGTTCACATTGTTGTGCAACAGATCTCCAGAAGTTTTTTATCTTGCAAAACTGAAACTCTACCCATTATAGACAACTATTCCCCACTTCCCCTCCCCTCAGCCCTTGGTAACCAACCACCTTTCTACTTTCTGTTTCTATGGATATTACTAATTCAGATAATAGTTTTTCTAGGTAATTTTGAGCTACAATTTCAGTGTGAACATGTGAAAATTAATTTTATATTATAAATACAACTGATTAAAAAACTCTAACGTACTCTTTGTATAAGTCTCAAAGGAAGAAAATGTGTAAATGATTCTTTGAAGTTAGGCCTTTCAGAAAGGACAGATACTTTAAATAATGCATATTTGAGAAGTAACGTGGTTCTCTTCAAGAAATGCTGTATAAGATTGCAAGCAGTGAACACATAGGGGAAGTCTGACCAGCTCCAGGGAATAGGATAGGGGGACATTTTTACATGGATAAGCTAAGAATGTTAACTATAGAATTCAATGTAGGCACCCTTTAATAAATACATTAAAGGTTATATGATGTTTTAAAAATTATTTAACATTAAATGGAAATGATTCTTTTTAAATTGTCCCCTTTATTTAATACGTATGTGATTCAGATGTCAGTCTTGCAGTGTATTTAATGTTTAAGGCTAAACATTATTATAAATGAAAGAGATTGGCTTACATCATTCTTGGGAGTGTTGCATCACTTCCATTAAACTTTCTTTTAAAGCTATATCATGAAAACTCTGAGACATACAAATAGAATAGTATAAGGAACTGTCATGTACGCATCACTCAGCTCCAACAACCATCAACTCAATGCTAGTTTCATAAATCACCACCCCACCCTGCCTTTTTTTTTCCACCCCACCTTTTTTGCCTATTTTACAGCAAGCCCTAGACATCCTACCATTTCATCTTTACTACTTAAGTATGTATCCCTAAGAGATGAGTACCACACCCCCCAAAATTAATAGTAATTCCTGTCTTATTCCTGGTTGGGTTTTTTTTCCTAATTGTCTGAAAAATGCATTTTTATAATCGGTTTGTAAGAGCCAGATTCCAAACAAGGCTCACACTTTATCTGGTCTCTTTAAGTCTCTCTTAATCTTTAACAACTCCTCTGCTTTTACCCGCCTTTGCCTATTTTTGTTAAACTGAGTCCCCTATGCTGTAGAATTTCCTCCATTCTGTATCTGGCAGATTATAATGGTGATGTTTAACTTGTTTTCTTATCCTCCATGTATATTTAGGTCTGTAGCCTGGTTAGGTTGAGGTTCAATTTGGAGGTGGGGAGGGGGTCAAGAATACTTCATAAAAAATAGCCTTTTTTCACCAAAGCTGACTTTTACCCATTTTTCATTAATACACAAACATACTAAAAGGTCATCATATGAACTTTATATAGAGAGCTGGTTTATAGTAAGGCTAAATACCTTCATTTAGATTTCAGTTGAGTAATGTATCAGCTAACATTTTTTGAGCACTTTCTGTGAATCAGGCACTAAGCCTTATCTCCCTTAATCTCTACATATGAAGGTAAGTACTATGATCCTTGTTTTCATAGTATAAGGAATAAGGAAACAGACCAAAGAGTTTAAATAATTAATTTAAGATTATTTCATGTAGTGCTTTACATACAATTAAATCTAATGTATGGATTTATGGTTTAATTAATTTTTCTTTTCCTTGTTTTGTGCTGTACCACAATTAGGATGCAAAAGTAAGTTATTTGGGTACAAAAATTGTTTTCCTCTGTTAAAATCTAGTATGCCTTTTAATTACAAACTTGTTGTTAGTAATACCTGAAATTTGACCTACTTGATCCTTTTTTATTTTGTGCCGTGCAAAATTAGACACTTGGGAAAAACTTTTAATTTTTTTCTAGTATGCCTACTTTGTTTAGTCTTCTTTTGACATTTAAAAATGAGTATTGGTTGTTCCATAGAACAAAAGGCACTTTTGTCCCAGATCCCAGAGCACTCTTTCTGTATGTTACTTCCACTGAAACCATTGGTTGCTCTGGGGAGGTCTGGGAAGGTGAGTTTCTGCAGCCTTGCTGCTGGGGACATTTAAGTCCAAAACTGAGTAAAAACTCAGAGAAGAATAAATACATATGACTTGAAAAAAGAGCAGGGAAAACAAAATATGTGAAGAATGGGGAGAACTCAGCGGGGGTTCCCTGGTCTTTATTTAGGGGAGGTTTTGAATTTTAACACTAAGGTAACTTACCTTTCCTGTAGAAATGTCGGGTAGCTGTGGGTTTGCACTGCGTTTGCAGTGGGCTTGACTGCTTTTTGTGTTACAGCAATGGAGCCCAGCACAATTGGTAGGTAGTCAGTAGGTATTTAATGCATGCTGAAAATATCCTCCTGTGGTCTCTGATGTTTGGGGCAAAAGTCGCTAAATAAGCACTGGCTCTCCATAGAAGTGCCCATACTGCTGAACTGCTTGCGTTCAGCGTTCTCTGAAACTTGCACGCCCTTCCGTGTCAATTTCACATTCTCAAGCCTCCCCGGATCTGCTTACCAGAGTCTCACATTTTCCCTCCACAGGAAGCTGAAACCCCACGTAGCGTTCTTGAAGAAATTGGACTGACATAACTCTCCTCCCCTGTTGATGACTTCTTGTGGCATTTCACACACTGTAGATGGTCACTGCCTTCATGTCCGTGTTAGCTAATGGTGTAAGATGACGTCTTGTCAGTATTACTGTTCTGCTAAGCTGCTTCATTCAGGCCTACACAATCTTTTTTTAAAGGGAACTTTGGTTAATCAAGTGATAACAAGGGACTTAAATATGAATTAGAATGAATGCAGGAAAAGAAAGGTACTTTTTCTGGCTATTTTAAAGTTTATAGGTCTGTTTCTCTTGAATAGATTATTATCATTACCTTGATTATGTGTATCTATGAATATGACACAGTCAGGCAATATACATTTATTAATTACTGTCTTTGGCAAAAAAGTTAAATTATATGAAACCTGGTTTTATGAAACCAAAGACTAGTTCATTTTATTATATATGCGAATAAAGGGAATTGACATGTCACATATCAAATGAATAAAAATTTCACTCTATGTTGAAACTTTAGAAAAAAAACAAATGTATACCAAAGACCCTTATTAGAAACTAAACACCTTAAAACAAAGGGAATACACAAAAGACTAATGGAATGATGCTGTTTTACACTAAAAATTATTTCTTAGGCATTCCAGACCTGGGACGAGGAACAGAGATCAGCTGTTTCATAATAGTAAGCACGTTATTTTTAAGGCCAAGGAACATTTGACTCCTGAGATAAGTTTCTTGTTGTCATAATCATTTAGTCACTTAGTTGTATTCTTTTTGATGCCCCCAAAATAAAATGGAAATGTTGACTTACCAGGGATTCTTAATAACAGTATGTTACGGAAAATGTTTTACTCCCTTCACAAAGTGTTGCATAAGTCATTGTTTAACGCAGGAATATTCCTTCCAGGGTGCTTGTTACAGCCAAATTTATTTTACTCCCCTATTGCTTCCCTCCACTTAGAAGTGCAGCAAACTTTAGGGCAGCTTCCTTCCCTTCTATGGCACTGCCTAGTTATTGGAAGTCATAAATATAAAAACAGATACCACCTCTCATATGAAAGTGTGAGTTGAATGAGGTAAAATGGCACTAGTGGGCTCTATATTTTTTAAGGATATACAGTTGTTTCAATGTCACTTTTATACATACTTCTATGTATGTAAACATGTCTTCACAGTTTACACTTTCATTTGTATCTGCTGGGCTGGATTAAGCTTTGTTGTGATTGTGACCAGTATTCAGGCCACGTGAGCACGTCTTATCACATCGCCAATTAGTTGTAATAAATGTTCAATGTACACCACTGTCGTGTGTTTTTATCTGTCTCTTTCCAAAAGTTTGTCAAATTATGAAGAGCTGCTGAAGGAAGAATTTAAAGAAAAAATTTTTTGAGTAAAATGTTGAAAATTCACCCACATTTGAATGTGGTGGTGGTTAAAAGCACACACAAGATAAATGGCGGAAGACTTAAGGAGTCTTCATGTACTTCAAGCTCATTAAAAAATAATGTGGAGTCCATGCTACTGAGAGCTTATCTACACATTTATTTTCAATCAATAAATACTGCTTTTAAAACCTTGATGCAGTTGACTTTCTCTTTCTGAATGAGCAACTCAGATCACTCCAGGTAATCAGAGGTATTCCAAATCAACTGGAGTCCACACACACACACACACACACACACACTAACCGGAGGTGCTAGCACACTTGCTGAAATGGACGGGTATGTGCCAAGTACTGCCTAGTATGAGTAGCAAATCAAAATTTTGGTTATCATGATAGTTAAGGGACTGCCTATTAACTACAGATAGGAAATGTTACATACAAAATTGTGGATTTTTTTTAAGTATACTCATTGATTTCTAGAAAAAATAGGAAAACAATGAAATGAGGATATTTAAGATCAAGGAAACAACTACCATCAAACGAATTTGCTAGTCTGCTAAAAATAGATATGTGTGCAATTAAAAGAAAAGGATATGTGTAGATTTAAAGAGGCTCCAACATGCAGCTATCTCTTCACTGAAAACGGGCATATGGCCTTCTGCTGGCAATGTAGAGTTGGAATTTTTGAATCATAAATAGTAATCAAATTGTAGGTTTAAAAAAGGCATTAATAAGTCTAAGTTCAAGATGGACATTTATCAGGATAATGACCCAGTCAGTGGTTTAAAAACTACTTCCTTCCATCCCTCTCATACTACCCATTAACACTTGAGGGAAAAGTCACCAACATCTCTACCTTGAGGACAAGCTGGTGTTCATCTCGTTTTTTCCTCCATGAGCTATTAAGATGAATATTCAGCTTTGAATGCCCACATTTAATTGTGTATGTCTTGGCTGTATTTAGAAAAGGATTGAAAAATTTTGAATTTAGTGAGAATTATTCAGCATTTGTAAATCCATTAGATACTTACAGAAATTTTTCAATCATTTTTAGGGTAGAGGCATTTAAATTCTGGAACAAATCAAATTTTCTTTTTCTTTTTTTTGGCCGCACCACATGGCCTGTGGGATCTTAATTCCCCGACCAGGGATTGAACCCCGGCCCACGGCAGTGAAAGCGCTGAGTCCTAACCACTGGACCACCAGAGAATTCCCACATATCAATTTATTTTTTCCACATATCAATTTTTAAAGTAAAATGTATTCTGGACCACATAATTCCTTTCCTTTAGACTACAGATTAAAGAACTTTCATTTTCCACAGATACCACTCAGAAATCCCAATCCTGAAGAAATTTCTTTTCCTATTTCTGTTAAACTCAGTATTTTGTGAATCCTTAAGTCCTTATTTCCAAATCTCAAGTTGCCAAATGCCACATACTCGGAAACTCGAGATCTCCAGTACATCAATGGAGAGGAGGTTACCAAGAAAATAAAAATCTTATAAGGAAGTATGAGAGCATCTTTTCTTTTTTATGATCTGAAACCTAAGAATGATATTTTGTCATAAGCTTTTTATTTATTTTTTTGGCCATGCAGGGTATCTTAATTCTCCAACCAGGGATCGAACCTAGGCCCCTGGCAGTGAGAGCGTGGAGTCCTAAGCACTGGACCACCAGGGAAGTCCCTAATTTTTTTTTCAAGCAAGTTTCTCTGACCACTCTTTTTTACCAGAATTGCTTTAACACCAGGCATATTCAGTAGCAACGAACTCTGTAACACTGTAAAAAAGACGAACATCCTAATGGAAAACTATGGGGTAGGAGGGAGGGGAAAAAATTGACTCCACCCTTTAGTACTTTAAGAAAGTGAATTTTAAAGTAAAAAAGCTATTCGGCTATTAACATGTAAAAAATCTAACAATTATTAATAATTTGGGGCAAACAACCAAACTTAATACCCATTAAATACGGAAAAATGTGTTTGGCTTAGCCAATATGTGCAGAGATGAATAAACACATAAAATTTACCAAACCGGCAAAGGTTACAGTAATTTGGTGCAGGAACAGCAAAATTTACTGTTGACGGTAAAGTGTTTTGTAGTCTTTATGGAGGGCAATCTGGAAAGACTTCTGTATTCATATTTCTTGATGTAATTTATCCTAGGGAAATGACCAGTAATGTATGAAAGTATTTAAGGAAATCCACCACAGGATTGTTTATAGCACAGGATTCTTTAATAGTTCAAAACTTAAAATAACTTAAAAATCCAACAATAGGGATACTGTTAAATTGTTAGATCCAAACTATGCAGCGAGTGAAAATAACAGTAACACTAGGGCTTGATGAAATAGGACAATGTTTGGTGTGAAAAAAAGCATATTCAACTGCAGACATATATGTTATCTTTGTGTAAAAAAAATGTGTACACACCCATACACCCATAAGAGAAAAAAAAGACTTAAAGCAATGCTCCAGTGTTAATTGGTTTTATGTTTTGTTTTGTTTTTTTTGCGGTACACGGGCCTCTCACTGCTGTGGCCTCTCCCGTTGCGGAGCACAGGCTCCGACGCGCAAGCTCAGCGGCCATGGCTCACGGGCCCAGCCGCTCCACGGCATGTGGGATCTTCCCAGACCGGGGCACGAACCCGCGTCCCCTGCATCGGCAGGCGGGCTCTCAACCACTGCGCCACCAGGAAAGCCCAACCGGTTATATTTACGGGTCAGGAGTATAAATAATTTTTGTGTTGTATACATTTTATGTTTTCTAGGTTTTCTATAGTAAGCACACAGATTACCGGAGAATAGAAGTATTTTAAAATAGGGTTCCAGGCTACATAGGCTTTTGCCATACTTGCTAACCCACGTGAGCTGAGAGCCCTCTACCCAACTACGCAGCCGCCATAACAAAGGGTGTACAATCACTGAAGGACATGGTAAGTTTATTTGGATTTGGGGCTGTGCAGAGTTCAGTCTCGGCTCCCCGACGTCCTCCTGCCGCGGCTCCTGGACCTGGAGGAGCTCCGGCTGTGGCTGCGGCGGCTGCGGCTGCCCCGGCCACGGCTGCGGCCCCTTTTTCTTCCTCTGCTTCGGGAACTGTGCCTCTCCCGGCTTTTGGACGCGTGCTTGTGGGATTTCTTGCCCCCGTGGCTCCTCCTCCTCCTCCTCTCGGCCATCCCGTTCCTCTTGTAGGAGTGGGCCGGCCCCGGGCTCCTCCTCCTCCGCGGCCTACTGTAGTAGTCGTCGTGGCGGCCCGGCCGCTCTCTCCTCTCTGAGTTCTTACTGAAGCAGGAGCCAGTCCGATCCGGAGACAGGTACATGTCTCGATTCGCTTCCCAAAATTCATTGTTGGGATTTCTGAACACGTGAAGAAAGTTGCAGTGTTTCCCTCTTGGACACTGCTGTATTTCAAATAAACCTGGAGGGGCACAGTGAAGAAATGGCATTTACTGCTCGCACTTCATCCTTTTCAGAAGGTACATTTCTGATGTTCGCTTGTGATAGGACTATTTTCTCCTTACGTACATTGATGTCATAGTTTGGTTCCCCGAATTTCAAAAATATTCAATGCTCTAACAAAGGGCACTGTGAAAAGTAACAGATAAGAACTTTTAATTAACCAGAATGCCCTGTTCCCCTACTGGATTATGGTGTGGAGTGCAACCGAACCAATGGCGACCACATTATTTTTTCTAGGCTTTTACCATCCTGCTGACAATGTAGATCCCTAATTAACAGTGAAGAACCAGCCCTGGGAGTCCCCCTGGCAACATGCTTTGAGGGCACGGTGGTGGGAGGACCAAACCACTGACCAAAAGAAAGAGCCTATCGTAAGTAGAAGATCCTGTATTTTCTTATACTTCAAGAAGATGATAAACACTGGCCTAATGCTTTAAATTTACCAGGTGCTTTTAACATGGAAGATTTTTGTCAAAGGTGAAATCTACTTGAACAATTTAGAGATCTTTTGGGGATTTTCAAACTTTTTTAAAAGCAGTGAATTCCCTAAATATGTAAAAGAGTTAAAAGTGAAATACCTCCATACCACACACTATATACAAAAAGTCAGTCAAAATGGATCAGAGTCCTAAACGTAAGCTATGAAACTATAAAACTCTTTGAGGAAAACATACAAGTAAATCTTCGTGACACGGGCTAAGCAATAGATTCTTAGATATGACACCAAAAGCACAAGCAAAAAAAGAAAAAAAATAGAAAAATTGGACTTCCTCAAAATTAAAAATTTTTGTGCTTCAGAGGACAACATCAGCGTGAAAAGACAACCCACATGATGGGAGAAAATACTTGCAAATCATATCTGCGATAAGGGACCTGTCTGTAGAATATATCAAGAACTCTTACAACTCAATAAGACATATAACTTAATGAAAAATGGGCAAAGCATCTGAACAGACATCTGTCCAAAGATGATATACAGTGGCCAATAATCCAATAATAAGGACACGACAAAATGCTCATTAGTTACTAGGAAAAAATAAAGCACTTATTTAAAAAATAACAAGTGAAATAAATAGTTTCCTGCTTTGGGGGAGTCAAAGTCACACTCAGAAGCACCTCACTGAAATGGAGAAAACAGACCCATCTCTTTCAGCACCCCAGTCTTTAAATCAGGCATAATGGTTCTTCTGGTTTGCCAAAGCAAGGAATTCTAAATTCCTTTTTTTCTCCCTTCAGATAAATGGTTTTTAAGTGAGAGCATCTATTAAGACCGGGTTGCCAAAGATTCAGACTTTATAAATTATAGATTTTGAAACAAGAGGTTTTAAGCAGGCGAGTATAAAGCAAAGCAACGCAAAGGGTAAGGGAAGTGGTCCCGTAAGGCATGGGCAGCTCCTCTCGTAGCTCCCGGAGCACTTCAACAAGAAATGGTTCGGCGAAGCCCATCTGATAGAAATCAAAACAGAATGAGCCCTTCAAAATTGCCAGCTACTCAAAGGACTGACTCATTTCCTGACTTGGCAGCCACTGTCTGATGAGTCAGCCTGACTGAATGTGCCCTGACCAGGTTCTACAGCTATAATCAATCTTTACGACACAAAAGCTTGTATTTCAATAAGGCAGGAAGTGTCATAGGTAATGTTTTAGGTGGCAAAGATGACAGAAGGTTCATTAGGGATAAAGATGGGAAAAAACCCAGCTCAAGTGAGGAGCCAATGAATAGAAAACACTTCTGAGACTGCAATCAGGAGACGGCATCCCTGATAGACACAACTTCTCAGGCTTCCTGCAGAGCCCAGGACTTCGAGCACCGACTCTGTCACCTATACATTGTGACCCCAGTCACCTCATCCATAAAGTGACCCACAAGGTCGGTTACAGGTCTAAACTGTGATGTACTTTACATAATGATCTCTGCTCATCTACCAGGTGAGGCAAAAGCTATGCTTCACACCTTTAAAAGGTTGGTTTTTTTCCTAAAACTATTCTTTATATGACAGTGGAACAGTGGGGGAAAAAGTCACGTTGTATTTTACCACAAATGGCCATTTTCCATCGGGTCACTGGGCAGAATTCGCACTGAAGCTGTCTTCCCGCGTACCACCGTCCATTAAACAGAGAAAAGGCTGCTTGGCATTCTTCTTCCCTTGAAACCACAAATTAAAGGGTGCACTTTAGAGTAACTTTCTAATATGCAGATTAACCCTACTGTTAATTAACCCTTGTATTTGTTTACTGTAGGACCACCTAGTTCACTGCCTTTGTGCTACCTAGGGAGTCCTTATTACAGCATTCAAGGTCCTGAAGCTCACCTTATGGAAATGGAAAACAGAAGTGTTTTCCATTGTCACTGCCTGTTCCTTCTCAGCTCAGATCGCTGTCCTTCCTATTATTCAATACAATGGTTAATTTATCCCATTAGCCATGGCAGCACAGGCAAACAGCAAGACGAGCAGAAACAACACACTAACTGCTTGCTCTCTTAGCGGGCCAAATGCACACTGAAATTATTTGGGGCTTTTATTTGGGGTTCTCTATTCTAGTTATCCCTTTTCAGTTTGTGTTTTAATTTTAAAATTATATAAGTAAAAAATTAACTATAATGCAAAAAATTAAAAACTCTCTAAGTATACGAAAAATGAAATACAAATATACAGTTTTCTAATCCTTTCCATATTTCTAGGTCAGCTCTTAATATTTACATTTTTAAAAATACCATGCATATGAAAGGTATATATTCAGTGGAAAAATCCCAGATGTCAATGTAATCACAACACTATATTGTGACAAATGTGAAGATGTTTATGTTTAGAATACTTACGATTGATATTGAACATACACATTGCCCCTCAGATGAGGTTCCAAGTTGCAGCTGACCTAAGGAGCAATGAAGAATTCCATCATTAGAAAACAAACAAAAAAGGCAAAAACCTAAGGAAAAGAAGCCCTCCAGTCATCAAACGCATTTTTTGTCCAGGCCAACATTACCAAAAGTTGTTATCAATCAAAGATTCCAAAATTAAGATACTACCCCACTCTTACGTCTATTTAAGGCATACTTCAGCAGACGGTAGTGTTGCAGGCCCCAATTACCTGATCCCTGTTGATCCTGATTCTTTTTTGTCCAAAGATATGAAATGCTTCACACATGCATAAAAATACAGAGACTATTTTAAAAAAAGAAAAAAAATACAGAGACTAGAAATCAGCCCCTATATACACCACCCAGATTTAACACTAACATTTTCCATTTTTGACTGAGAATGTTTAAATACATAAAACATGAAAGACCCAGTTGAAGCCCTTTCATCCTATTCTTCTCCCTCCTCCATCACATAGGTGGAACACTATCCTGAGGTTGGGTATAACCTTCACATTCCAAACACACACACACACACACCCCTATCTACACAGACACAATACCCACAGCCATACATACACACAGACAGGCATATACACATATATCATATGTGTGCCATAAAATATATACATATATTATGTACAGACATACAAAGAAGTGTGTGTCTGTTATGTACGTATGGGTATACACATATTTATGTACATATATGCTAAGAAGCACGTATATATATTGATAAACAATATACAGTATGGCTTTGTACATTTTAAAATTTTATATAAATAATATTTATTTCACATCCTTTTTTCAAGATGTAATCATGTAAACTTAATAACTCATTTTAAACTACTAAATACTGGCTATATCAAATTATCAAATATATTTATCCACTCCTCTAATGATGCATATCCAAGGTGCTTCCAATTTTTCATCAACAAACAGCGATACAGTCAGCATGCCTGAACGCCTCTCTGGGCGGTAGGACTTTGTCTAGTGTGCATGACCGGAAGTAGTATGCTGATTTGTAGGTTCCATGTACTTTCAACCTCACTAGGTACTGACAAACTGCTCTCTAAAGTGGTTTTACTAATTTACACAACGTCGCCCATGCTTGATATTAGAATTCATAATTTTTTTCCCGATGGGTATGAATAACATCTCATTTTAATATGCACTGTTCCCATTACTTGTGAGGGTGAACATTGACCATTTGTCTTAAAAAATGACAAATCTGATTTCGTTTTACATAACGGTATAAAAAGGTCCTTAGGGCTTCCCTGGTGGCGCAGTGGTTGAGAGTCCGCCTGCCGATGCAGGGGACACGGGCTCGTGCCCCGGTCCGGGAAGATCCCACATGCCGTGGAGCGGCTGGGCCTGTGAGCCATGGCCGCTGAGCCTGCGCGTCGGAGCCTGTGCTCTGCAACGGGAGAAGCCACAACAGTGAGAGGCCCGCGTACCGCAAAAAAAAAAAAAAAGTCCTCAAATACTCATACTAATGTTTAGCATTTCTTTTCAAAATGAATCTATCGATATAATTTTACAACTTAGTTGCAGAGTATTTTTATTAGAGCATCCCAAGAGAGGCAGGATGCGTACTGACTGACACTACTGACTGACACCATCCTTAGAAGAAAGACTGGGGGGGTTTACCTAGTGGCGCAGTCGTTAAGAATCCGCCTGCCAAGGCAGGGGACACGGGTTCGAGCCCTGGTCCAGGAAGACCCCACATGCCGTGGAGCAACTAAGCCCGTGCGCCACAACTACTGAGCCTGAGCTCTAGAGCCCATGAGCCACAACTACTGAGCCCGCGCACCTAGAGCCCGTGCTCCACAACAAGAGAAGGCACTGCAACAGAAGCCCACGCGCCGCAACGAAGAGTAGCCCCCGCTCACTGCAACTAGAGAAAGCCTGTATGCAGCAACAAAGGCCAATGCAGCCAAAAATAAAATAAATAAATGATAAATTTATTTAAAAAAAAGAAAAAAAAGGAAGACTGGGGACTTTCCTGGTGGGCCAGTGGTTAAGACTTCACCTTCCGCCTTCCAATGCAGGGGGTGCGGGTTTGATCCCTAGTCAGGGAGTCGGGGAGCTAAGATCCCACATGCTTCTCGAAATCTTTAAAAAAAAAAAAAAAGAGAGAGAGAGAGAGAAGGAAGACTGAAAGGCCCCAGGAGGCCACGTGAGCCGCACCAGGGCCCTTAGAGATCATTTAAGCCAGTGGTTCCCAAAGACCCGTTATTAATTTTCCATGATGAATTTGATGTTTTGGAAATTTTTCTACTAAAAGTTTATTAAACAGCTTTCCATTTATAATTGCCAACGTGATTAGCATGAGCCTGGCTGACAGAATTCTCAACAAAAGAAAAAAAAAAACTCCACGGTTAGTAGGTACGGCCTGTTGCAGATAATGGGGGTGATTTCCATTAAGCAGCCTGAGGTGTTGAAAGCTCCAGCACTAACTTCCCAGAAGCGGTATGATGTAGGGACCCCATGCGGGAAAACACTGATGTAGTCCAGTCCTCGCCCTTCAGGGATGAGGAAAAGGCACAAAGAGGCAAAGAGCCCACGGCTAGTCAGCACACCAGCTCCTCAGCGGTGCTTCTCACGTGGCACCGAGTCGTGTGTGGCCAGGCACTTAGAAGTACTGTGAAGACGGTAAAGTGCATGCAACAGAAAGAAAAGGTAAAGGGGAAAGAGAAATTTTGAAAGAATTTTTTAAAATCTTGAAATCAGTAGTAAGAAGGATAGCCTTGAATTTCACGAGGGCCGCAGTTGCTCTGTTTCTTAGCTGTTCCAAATTTCCACTGTCATTTCCAACTAGCAGAAAAAATTCACAGCTTTATTCCTATCTCTTTCCAAATTATGGGCCATTTCCCCCATCCTAACATAACAAAATCATTCAGGTTCGGATCTGATCAAATTGCAGACAGCAGGAGACTTCACTGTGCTAGGATTTGACCACTGGGCCCAGGAGCAGCAGCCATTACACCTGACTTCACGCTTGCTTTAAGGAATGTTTTAAAATAACTCTGTAATCTGAACACTTCTTTTACCCCCTATGCTGCATCACAAACCATGACTCTGGGAACACTATTTTCAGTATTGAGAGTATTCAGTGAATAAAAACAAAGTAAAAATAAAAAAGGAAAAGGAATCAAGGTTTATGTTCTTGGGGAGCTCCAAAAGAACATGCACCTTGGGTGGAAGCTGCAAGCAGGCACCATCAACACAATACAGTAACAACAAATCAACCACCTCGGTAGGTGGAGTAAGTAGACGATTGTCACACTCTGCTCTCCTCGGCTCTAGGGGAGACCGACCATGGGAGGGAGGGCATTCCGCATCATATGCAGCCCCTAAGCGAACGCTTGGATACCTATTTGCAGAGGACCTTATGCAGAGAATTCACAGGCTGCAAAAGAATGGGACCATAAAGGTACTGAATGGATGAAATATCTTTTCCCATCAAAACCTCAGAACCCAGGAAATGTCATGCTAGTACCTGTTTAAGATTTCAAGTAGTACCTCAACCGTACTGGCAATGAGGTGGATGGAGAGAGAGAGAGAAAGAATTAACATTTCCTTCCAACATGGCGCCAGGCCCTCCACCATAGCGCACGTCCCACCCAGGCAGAGAGCCTGTGCCCTCGCTTTCCCATGCCATCTGGTGCTTCAGAAGGAGGCGAACCAGTCCCGTCCTCCACGCGCACTGCATGTGCCCACCTTGAACTGTATCACTTTCCCCACGTTCTTGAACTCGGGGAGCACGTCGTCATAGAAGTCCAGGAACTGCTGGTAGGTTTCCTCTTCGCTGTACTCCAGACTTGCGTCGGGGTCATAGTCGTCCCTTCTGCACTGCTCCATCCCAAATGTCGTAAACATGCTTTTAATAAGAAGGGTGGGACTTGATGCCGGGAAATTGTGTTTACGTGAACACCTGTGTATGAAGGAAAAACTTCAGCATTCCAATGGTGAGAAATTACACATAAAAGGCTTGCTTTAAACTGTGAGATACTCAAGCAACTTAGCTGTTTCAACTGAACTGTAAGATGATAAACCCCATTCAGACTTTAAATTTCAACACTTAAAACTGTTCTAGGGCTTCCCTGGTGGCACAGTGGTTGAGAGTCCGCCTGCCGATGCAGGGGACACGGGTTCGTGCCCTGGTCCGGGAAGATCCCACATGCCGCGGAGCGGCTGGGCCCGTGAGCCGTGGCCACTGAGCCTGCGCGTCCGGAGCCTGTGCTCCGCAATGGGAGAGGCCACAACAGTGAGAGGCCCACGTACCGCAAAAAAAAAAACAAAAAAAAAAAAACCAAACTGTTCTAAGGGCTTCCCTGGTGGTGCAGTGGTTAAGAATCCACCTGCCAATGCAGGGGACATGGGTTCGAGCCCTGGTCCGGGAAGATCCCACATGCCGTGGAGCAACTGAGCCCGTGCACCACAACTACTGAGCCTGCGCTCTAGAGCCCACGAGCCACAACTACTGAAGCTCGCACGTCAAGAGCCCAAGTTCTGCAACAAGAGAAGCCACTGCAATGAGAAGCCCGTGCACCGCAACGAAGAGTAGCCCCCGCTCACCGCTACTAGAGAAGGCCCGTGCGCAGCAACAAAGACCCAATGCAGCCAAAAATAAATAAATTTATTTAAAAAAATAGTATCCAGCATTAAAAAAAAAAACTGTTCTAAAACTGACCAATATATTGGGTCTCATTAAAATGTAAGGTTGGGAATTATTTCCAAGTTCAGATGCCATTCAGCTGCCTTTTACTGAAGTTCAGGAAGGCTTACACATGTGGAAGCACCAGGAAAGAGATGCATGGGCATGACGGAGCGTGATGAAAGGCACACAGACACCGAGCATGGGACTCCGGACAAGGTGAGAACAGTGCAATTCTGGTTCCATACAATCGCCAACAAACCCGACACTTAGAGAAAAGGGTATTCTGAGAGTTTCAGCTAAATGGATCGCATTTCATAGTTTTCATGGCATTTTTATATTCTTTTTCTGATCCTTGCAAACTGTTAGGACAGCCAGGGCTAGTATTTTCTCCACTTTGAAAGAAAGAAAGTGAGGCCTAGAGAAGCACACGTACCCAGGTCACATGGCTGGGGAGAGAAGATCCCAGAGATCCGAGCTTATCGACAGTCTACTGCCTGTGTGTTATATGATGTGCTAAATGTAAGGAATTTCTCTTTAATGAAGCTTAACCATTGTGAAGAACAATTTTCTTTTCATAGCTTAAACGGGACCGGGTTGTAACTGAGTAATTTTTTAAAAAAATCTTTTATATGAGTTTACTTTCTTATTTACTTCCTTCTCCTCAAGTAAAATGAAGGAAAAAAATGCAGTTTAGGATTCCAAATCATCAAAATTTTCCTGATTAAATTTCTAGTTTAAAAATTAGTTAAAACGAGAACTTTAGAAAAAAAATCCCCAGAACTTTGGAAGAAAAAAAGTTGAAAAACAAGGCAGGTGTTAGGAAAAAAAAATGGCCCTGAAATGAATAAATGTTTAACTCATGCTCACTTTCCAGTGTCTGTAACATACATCTCTGTACACCTAGTGAGACAATGCACACAGAATGCCCCGCATACACCATGCCCAGCTCAGAAATGGGCAATCTGTGTTCATTAAAGTGAAATTTTCTATTTTTCAAAGGACCCTCCTAGATTATTCAGTCAGAGACCTTGTAATGAGATCCATCTTCCCAAGGGCAAATACCCACAGAAAAAAGAACGAGGATTCAACCTGGTTGGCAGTGTTAGCAGAACCAGAATTTTACAAGTATGGAGCACATACAGAATTAAATGACAAACCAATTTAACAAGGTTAAAATTCTCATGGGATTATCATAACTGAATGAACTTGGCTCTATAGTACCCAGGATGTCAAATGAACATTTGTGAGTTTTGGAACAGCGCCAAAGTCCCCATCTAGGGAAAAATCCCACTTGGCCTAGAGATAGTCCATATAATCTGAGTGTATTTAAGGCCAGCCCTATAGGTTCTACTGAAAAGTCAGCTAAGACAAGAGATATTTGGGAAGGCAGTCTAAAGTTGTGGTATCAAACCCATGTGATTCTCAGAATCACCTGGGAAGAACTGAGATTTCTCAGGTCCTGCCCTAGACCATCTGTTCAGACCTCCAAGAGTGGGGAACCCATGTTTTCAGAGTAACTCCCCACCTGGTCCTGAAGGTTAGCCATGTTTGGGGACTCCTGGTTTAGGCCATGCTATTTACTCAGATCCTTGAATCAAGTAAGACTGCCACAAAATCATGTAGCTGGACATTACCTTAACCAAAGGACAGCCAATAAATGGCATGGGTCTCCAAATGCCCCCTCAGGTAGAGCTAACTGACTATGCCTCTTTTTCTTTTTTCAGGGGAGCACTCCAGGCACCCACTACCTTTGTCCTTTATAGAATCAAGCTACATGCTAAAGGTAGACTGTGATTATTTACTGAAGGTCTTTGTGAGAAATATTCTCATGAAAATTACATATGCAACTGTTAATAAAACATCTATCAAAGTTACTGTCCACCTTCCTACTCAATGTCTTTATACAGTATTCCACGGGAGAAATATTTAGACTCTGATGCCTGGAAAATCTTTGTCTTTCCAGAGATCCCACTCATTTCCTTTTTGGTAAGAACTACATAGCTCATTTCTGCCTGGGATGGATACAACTCCAAAGCCAAATGTATTGTACGTTCACAATAACTCACTTTCTTCTCCTTTCCTTGCTTTCAATTTCTTTTATTTTATTAAACTTAGTGTAGTAGATTGTGAGCCTTCTTTATTTTATTTTTCATAAATTTATTTATTTATTTATGGCTGTGCTGGGTCTTTGTTGCGGTGCGCTGGCTTCTCATTGCGGTGGCTTCTTTTGTTGAGGACCACGGGCTCTAGGCGCACAGGCTTCAGTAGTTGTGGCACGTGGGCTCAGTAGTTGTGGCTTGTGGGTTCTAGAGCTCAGGCTCAGTAGTTGTGGCACACGGGCTTAGTTGCTCCGCGGAATGTGGGACCCTCCCAGGCCAGGGATCGAACCCGTGTCCCCTGCATTGGCAGGCGGATTCTTAACCACTGTGCCACCAGGGAAGCCCTGTGAGCCTTCTTTAAATCACTTCTGGAAACAAGTGAGGTATAAATAACTACTCTGATTAATAAATTTTACTTTTCATCAGTGATTATGTTCTTTTAGGACCAAAAAATAAATAAAAATTGAACTCCCCTCAAAGCTGTGACTCCAAGTGCAAAAAGGTTCTAGAATCAAACTCGTACTAATTACAAAAACAAAGCAACCAAAGAAATGCTTAGCTTACGGGAGTGCTTGATGTTGTGACAGACCTTAACAGAAAAGAACAGTTGTATGATCTGGAGCAAGTCACTGGGGCTCTCTGTGAAAGGGGGGCAGTATCTTTGTTTGAAGGGATGGTGCTGGATTTTGTAATTGCTGGTTTCATGGAATCTTATTTCACAACTGATCACTTGAATCATGCAAATACCCAAATCGCTCTCATACTTTTTTTTGATAGTTGTGATGGTGAAATTTCACATGCCTGTGAATATATTAAGAAAGGTTCACAAACTAAGCTGACCACTGTCAATATTTCCTTGAAACGGCCCTCAGGGATGGGTTTTGAGAGCCTGACAGTCCATTCCCCTTTTCACAAATAAGTACTGTCAACTGATTTCCTGAAACCACTTAGGACATCTCCCCTTCTCTCACTTATGCCCAGCAGAAGACTCCAGAATCCGATGACCACAAGTCTTCACATTTAGGGAAATGTTAGAAACATATCATAATTGAAGACTCCTGCAGCTGGGAAACCTTACATACAATTTGGTTCAATCCCCCACCCCTACCCCACCCCCGCCAATGCAAAGGTGACTCACATTGAGTCTCAACTGTCTTTCAAAGCTAATTCACTGTACACTTTTTCTTTGGTGGGGGATGTTTTACATCAATCATTACTTTTTTTTTTTTTTTTTTCGGTACGCGGGCCTCTCACTGTTGTGGCCTCTCCCGCCGCGGAGCACAGGCTCCGGACGCGCAGGCTCAGCGGCCATGGCTCACGGACCTAGCCGCTCCGCGAAATGTGGGATCTTCTCGGACCGGGGCACGAACCCGTTCCCCCTGCATTGGCAGGCAGACTCTCAACCACTGCACCACCAGGGAAGCCCCAATTATTACTATTTTGATGAAATTAAACATACATTTGGGAAACACTTCTAAGGATATGAAGGAGGGTAAAGTCTTTCTCCCCTCCTTAGTTCCCAGTTCCTCAAGAGGAGACTTTCACTATTGACCGGATCCTGTGAATCCTTTCACAGATATTCTGGGCATATACAATCCCAGCTATAAAATATAAGAGGAGTCACAAATACTACATTAGTGACTCTCAATACTGGGCCCACCAGAAACACCTGAGCACATTTCAAAAATTAGGGTGCCCAAGTCTCAGAAACTCTGATTTAATCAATTTGAGGTAGGACATAATTTTTTTCAAGCTTTCTAAATGATTCTAGTGTGCATCCAGGGTTGAGAACCACTGTTCTTAAAAAATGTAAAATGACGTGAAGGCTTAAATTAAAAAAGAAAGAGAAAGCTAGAGAAGGTTCATATTTTCAAAGAAGGAAATAAAACAGCATGGATAATTTTATGAATAAAATAAACACGAGAGACAACATACAGTTTCTCATTAAATACATATGAATTTTCCTATTCATATCCCTTTTTATGATGAATAGGACACTAAGATATAATTAGATCTTTTCTTCTGCAGAATGAAAATAATTAGATTTTGCCTCAGATGGATTTACTCACCATTATGAACTATTTATCTACTTTAAGCTGTTCATTCATAAACAAGCCAAATTATAAAACTCACCATTGCCTGGCATACAGTTGGTATTTAAATATTTGCTAAATGAATGAAAACATCAACACTTAGTTTTCCACATGAATGTCTTGTTTTAAAATCATTGATCCAAAAGAGGGAGGGAAGCAGAGTGTCTCAGAGAATAAGGGCAACAGTAACGAAATGAAAATACGAGCAAACACTCAGAACTTGCCATGGGCCTGCCACGTTCTCCCTGCTTTCCCTGCATTCACTCACAACTGCCTTAGACGAGGGGTACTGCTTTTTTTAAAAATTTTATTTATTTATTTATTTAATTTAGTTATTTTTGGCTGTGTTGGGTCTTCGTTTCTGTGTGAGGGCTTTCTCCAGTTGCGGAGAGCAGGGGCCACCCCTCATCGCGGTGCGCGGGCCTCTCACTGTTGCGGCCTCTCTTGTTCCAGAGCACAAGCTCCAGACGCGCAGGCTCAGTAGTTATGGCTCACGGGCCTAGTTGCTCCGTGGCATGTGGGATCTTCCCAGACCAGGGCTCGAACCCGTGCCCCCTGCATTGGCAGGCAGATTCTCAACCACTGCGCCACCAGGGAAGCCCGAGGGGTACTGCTTTTAATCCCCATTTTACAGGTGAGGGAACTAAGGCACAGAGGGCTTAAGTAACTTTCCCACCTTGACAGCCGCTAAAGCCAGATGTTGAACCTGGTGTCTGTTCCTGACTCAGAGCAGACTGAGAACACATATTAGAATTTTCCTCTACTCAACTCGGATCCTGTCTTTCACAGATATCCCTTTGGGCATGCCAGTTTTTGTTTTTTTTTTTTGCGGTACGCGGGCCTCTCGCTGTTGTGGCCTCTCCCATTGTGGAGCACAGGCTCTGGACGCGCAGGCCCAGCGGCCATGGCTCACGGGCCCAGCAGTTCCGCAGCATGTGGGATCTTCCCGGACTGGGGCACGAACCCACGCCCCCTGCACTGGCAGGCAGATTCTTAACCACTGCACCACCAGGGAAGCCCGGCATGCCAGTTTTTAAAGCCTCTTTTGTGTACAGTGTTTGCCATTCAAAAAATAAAGCCAGACTGCTCCAGTCTTTTGAAACAGATTATTTCCCCATCCCAGGTGTCCTATGTGGACTAATACAAGTGCAGAAAGGAAATAAAAGCAAAAGGTCTTCAGATAGCTGTGGGAGGAACGCAAAGGAAGCCCTGCCAGAGAACTGGACGAAGCCCACCCAGAGAAAAGGTATGGGGGTGTGGAGGAAGCAGGGGATGCTCAGCTGGGGGAACCGGAGCAGCAGCAAGAGTGCAGCAGATGCCTATGAACATTTCAAACTCCAGCCCGTGCCAACTCAAAAACCTCAACATTTTGAGTCACTTAACTCTGACACAATAAAGCAAAATTGGTTACCTATCTCCGAATCTGCAAGCTCCTGTTTTACTGTAGAATGGACAATTAGCTCGATCTTTTTCCATTATCCTCAATTCCATGGGTGGTTCTGGGTTTTGCCATGTGGTGCCATTTTCCAACTGTTAAAAATAACCATGACTTTACTTGGTGTTAAAAATCCATGAAGAAGTAAATGTTTAAAAGGTATTCGAAATATTTGGGTCAAAAATAAAAACAGATTCATGTAAGAATATACACATTCAAGTTGTATCACACAATCTAGACTCTACAAACAATTGTCGTGAGACAGGGGCTATATGTCTCTCCTGGCTCCCAGTCACTGCCGATCATCAGGCATCGATATGGCTACCAGGAGCAGTCACCAAAGTTTCCCTTCGGTCCATCCATTCCTAAAAGGGTTGAAGGACTTCTTAGGGAACCACCCCCTGAGACCAATCTAAGTTACTGTGAATCAAGTTAAACCATCCATCTGGGCGTAAGTGTGTGTGATGCTGGTTACACACACTTTAAGGACTATAAACAAGTCCAGTCCACCAGGGTGATCTTTGCTTTTGTTCATCAGTTCAATTTTGTTGTTGCTGAGGTACAAAGCACAGAGCCACGCAGGTGATTCCCACATTCAGACAGGATCTAAGTAGCTTACCACGAAATTAACATTATTGGAAATATTGTTTTTAAAGAAATGTTCATCGGTCTCAAGTTCTTAATGAAAGGTTTTGAAAATACCTCATTTTCAGCCTGCTCCAGCATCTTCTGCACAGCTTCCTACAAATGGTGCAAACATAGGACTAATGAAAACCTCAAAGTCAGGTAAGTCACATCTGGTTTCTCTGGTTAAGAATCTCATGTGTCACAATTTTAAAAAAAACTTATGCACACAAAAGGCTTCAGGTTCTAATTTGCTTTCTACAGCACAGATCTTCTGAAAAGCTTTCAAAAGACATATAGCTGAGAATCTTCATTCAACTAGGACATTTAACAGCACACATTGCAAAACATAGTCTTCTAATAATTTCAGTAAGAGTAGTATTTAGTAGATTTGAACATATATTCCACATTCTAGTTTTTAAGATGAAGTATTAGTGAATATCATAAAAGACAATGCTAGCTGAAACATCACAGACATTTAACAGACGCTACATTATGACATGAACAGCAGCAACTGGGATTGATAAAAAATCTCAAACTTTCCGATAAGGCAAAGTCAGTCCTGAAATATGCCAGTCAATTTTGACCTCCTTGGCATTTAAATAAGTTTTAAATTATGTTCGACAGACTTCTCTTCCCTAGCTCCTTAAAGCATTACATAGAAGACTCATATGTCTAGCTGCTTACTTGATTAACTCTGCCTGGCCATGTAAGGGTCCTCAGTAACTTAACGTGCTCAAAACGAACCTCACTCTTGCCTACCCCTCGCCCATCTAAATGCCCATCTCAGTAAACGGTGTTGCCATCTGACCACCTGCTCAAACTAAAAAGCTAAAAGTATGACTTGAATTCCCTTCCCGGTCCATTCAGCCTACCAGCTAGAGTTCCGTTGACTGTGCCACGACTCACCCCAAATCTCTGTACTTCTCTGTATTAAGCACTACTGTCATCCAAACCACCATCATGTCCTGTCTGGAACAGCAGCCTTCTAACTGGTCACCATATATCCACTCTTGCCTCCTTGGTCACCACTCCCCACCCCCATCCCCCATTCTTTATACAAAAGTCAGAATGATCTGTTAAAAGTAACGATAAATTAGATGAAGTCAATCCCTGATTAAAAACCCTTTAATGGCTTCCCATGACACTTTAGGTAAAATCCAAACTCGTCCTTCCCACCCAGGAGGCCTTACATGAATGACCCTGCCTACCCTCCTGACTTCCTCCCCACCCCTGCTGCTCTTTCCTTTGGTCTCTAGGATTCAGGCACCCTGACCTCCTTTCAGCTCCACGCTCAGGGCGTCCCCCCTCTGCTTGGAGCCCTTCTCTCTGAGATCTCTGCATTCAGGCGTCAGCTCACACGTCGGCTTCTCCCTGGAGAAGTCTTCCTTGACAGGCAATCGAAAGAAGTACTTTCCTACCCCAATCACTCTGTCACATGACATTCTGCCTTCTTTCTTTTTTTTTTCTAATGCTTTATTCCTTTATACCGCTTAACATTACCTCAGAGCACTTCAAATGACCTTGCTTGCTTATATTCAGTTCCGCCATCTAGAAACCGAACTCAATGAGTACAGATCTTTTTCGCTGCCCTATCTCCAAACCCTAGAGAAGCATCTAGCTTACAGGAGAAACAAAGAATGCAGATCCCTTTATATATGCTTAGAATCGACTTCATTTTACCCACTTCTCCTTAATGTCTCACCAGACTTCCTTTGAAACAAAAGCGTTAGCTTTTATCTGGTGCCAGAAAGACCTCAGTTGAAGAACATTCCACTGTTAAAATGGGAATTTATTACACTCTACTAAAAAAATAACAAGCTCCAAACAATTTTCCTGCCCCCTAAAAACTTAGCATGATCTCGCCTCATCTGGAAAGCAGTACTCAAATAAGGGTGTTTAAAATTTGCACTGGAATTAACTGATGGCCTGAGACAAAAGAAACAAAGGTTGCTTCTACCCCATCATGACCAGGATGTAAACAAATGCATTTTCCCCCGTAATCTGGTGATTACCCAATTTTATGCTATTCATACATAGCATTATCACAGAAAAGATACATCCTGATGAATCAGTCAAGGAAAGATGAGCTGTGATATCTTTGAAATAAATACACTGTTAAGGAACAGCAGCAAAATAGACCAAAGCAATCTTTAAAAACAATCCTGGAAGATATACAGGATATATACATATACCTTATAGATTCTTTTTTTGTGTGTGAGCAACTATAGGTTAGCTACAATTGCCTTTATAGCACAAGTTAGAAAGGAAGTCAAGATTTAATAACAAAAAATATTTCCTCATCCCTCAATATTTGAGTCTGATTTCTTTCAATCTATTAGTTCTTGCTGACATGTCCAAAGCAGTGAAGTCTCTTATGAATCAAACAAAGGTGGAAACTATATAAAATAGTATTCTCTAAGTAAGTCAACCCATATACAGCAAAACCTCCGAAGAACACCATTTGCTCTAGAGTGGTACAAAGTGTAAGGCAGGGGCCAGCTGCCGGTTTTTAATCAATACAACAATAAGGTTTTATTAGAACATGTCAACACCCTTCATTTTCGTGTTACCTATGGCTGCTTTCACGGGACACTGGCAGAGTTGGACATTTTCAACAAAGACCATACAGACCATAAAGCCTAAAATGTTTACTCTGGCTCTTTACAGAAAAAGTTGGCCAATCCCTGGTATAGAGAGTAAGATCGGCAGAGATGAAGAAAAACCTTCATTTAAGGCATCTGCCACAGCACCCACCCAAAGAAGAGCATCATAAGGAAACGCTAGTGTATATCCAAACTAAAAACATGACTCTAAAGAAAAAATCAAGTCCAAACCTGACATGCCTATAGCTTATCCTTCAAGCCTATCACCCGCCCCATCCGCTCACTAAGAGGATACGCAGTGCATCTATCC